>NW_010266148.1:15494-93728 GCF_000690775.1 Eurypyga helias
GCAGAAGTCTGCACACCAAACAGTTGGTAGTTACCTGAATTTTCTTTTGGGTAGCCCTTATTTTTGACCTTGCCTTTGGAAGTACATGGCAGAACTCATGCGTTGTTGCAGCCTTGAGGGCTTCTTCCATTTTTAAGTCGTCTTATTGGACATCTTCCCCATCTCTGAAACACTTCTTGGAGCCCTGTGGTGCTGGTAGGTAGGTGGTTCAGTTTCTAGAGAAATATCTAGCTGGCACTTTTAATGTGTGGGTGTGTTAAACTCATCTTGTGTGACTACATTGTATTGGTTTTGGTGTGCTTGACCTTTTTCTTTCTTGTTAATGTGGATGAGGCTACCTGAGAAGTAAGTTTTAAGTATTACAGATGGACTGAAATCCATTAGTTACTCAGAGCGCAATTAAACACTTCCTACTTTTAGGTACTTTAGAGACTGCGAGGCTGGTAATGCTGGTGTGAGTGCATTTTTAGTTATCACCAGTAAGTATTATAAGATATAATATATACAAACTCTATAAAGATACAACTTGAAGCAATGTTTTTTGGCTTTAAACAAGAGAAAAAGCAAATGCTTCACTGAGGAGGGTCTCTGAATGGGGAGCATGAAGGGTGGTGGTGTCCCTGTGGTGGTGATGCTGTACCCCAGCAAGTCCCTCTCCTGAGCTAAGAGTGGATGTCATTTTGTGGTTGTTACTGCCTAAAATTACCTTGAGCACTTAGACCTTGAAAGTGGCTGGAAATCACATTCCTGTAGGCCAGGTGGAAGGAAAATGCTGTCAGCAGTGATTTCACAGAGAAAAGCAGCTTGTCAGGCACAGGCATCAGCTGTAACAAGAAATTTCAGGAGAAACCTTTTGTGCCATAAATGGCTTGAAGTAACTGATTAAATAATGTTTGTGTCCTACAGAGGAAACCTCCAGCAGCTTCCCTTAGCACCCAGAACTTAGAGTTGTGAGGTGGGTTTGCAACAGACCCTGGCAACAGTGCTTTGAATTTGCTTTGTGCTGGCTGATGTGGAGCTGCAGCGGGGACCTCAGCTGTGGGGGACAACCCACCTTCAGTGTCTGTTTTCCTGGCCTGCATCACCGCCGGAATGGATGGCTCCGTCCTCGCCTGGGTTACCCCTGGCTGGTACCCTGCAGGGGGATGCCTATGCTTACACACAGCATGTGAATCAGCTTGAGGAAGCTCCCAGTTCAGCTGCTGCTGTTTCAGGACAGAAGACCCCAAACCTGATGTTTTTGATGTAAAGGAGTAAATTTTTCTGCACGTCACTGAAAAGGCACTTCCATACAGGTAGGCTCCTGCATGTACAGCTTTCCCTGTGTATTTGACTTTGGGACTGATTTTCTCAGAAATATGGAGCTAAAATTTCCTGTTTCACATATCTTTCTGGTACCCACAACAGTGAACATGGGAGTCTATTAATGGGATTTTCCAAAAAGTGGTGTTGTAAGGCTACTGGGCATTTTGGAGTTACAGCCACAAGTCATCCCATGTGACTCACTTTATGCTCCAACCAATCCAGCTTATGGTAAAGAAACACCTTCATTATCTTCTAAACCTGTTGTAGTTTGGTGCAACATTTCCCTTGTTTCCCAAGAGCTCCAAAACTTATTCTTGGATAAACCCCCCTATTTCCTAACTGGCTTTCAGCAAGTTCCCGACCTGGTCCTTATTAGTGCTGTATGAACATAACAATGTGAAGAACTCATGAAAAAAATTTGTCATTGGAAAAACCCAGGTATATTGATATTTTTATGTGGGCATCTAAACCGGGACAAATTTCTTGGATTTGAGTTGCAGAAAGAAAAGTTGGAGATGTCAGACCTGTGGGTAACTCCTGAATGTTTGCATCCCTTGCTCCATGCTATGAGCTTGGCTCTTTGGCTGGATCAGGGCTCCTCGGTGTTACCCCTGTCACCATGGTGGCCCTGCTTCTCCATGCCCTGTAGGTAATGTCTCTGGAGCGTGTGACCCCTGTGAACCCCACACCAGGTCTCTGCTCCCAGAAGGAACTGCTAGCAAATAGGTTTATGGAAAGATACTGCCAGGAAACTTGGCACCTGATAACAGAGCAGCTGTATTTGTTGTTTCTAACTGGCAAAACACAAGGCAGAATTAATTTAAACTATGGGTTTCTACAACCTTTTAAGTGAGGGAGACTCTAAATATATTGCTACCAACATACTAGGTAATATTTTAGTACAAAATATTGGCTGACCCTGTTAATTTTACTTGGAGCATAGCATAGGAGAAATACAGGGAGTAACATGTCATGTCAGGTTGCCTGTCAGTAATCAGGGGCTTTGTGCTTTTGTCATCCTTGGAAAGTTGTTGCTGGTGATGGTGAGGATAACTCTGAACTGCAAGAGTGGCACAAGAACTGCTTTACAGGGTGAACCATGTCCATGAGCTCATCTGAGCCCTGGGTTTCAACTGGTCAAACTGGTACTGCTCCACTTGGAGCAGTTTAGGTTTCAGAAGCCACAGCACCCCCAGGAGCAGAGCCTGGCTTGGCCAGGAGGTACTGTCCACCCCAAGTCCCTGTGGTGTGATTTCCCTTGGTGCTGGTGGCAGTGGTGTCACTGAAGCCTGGCTCTGCCCAGCAGCATCTCCAGGAACTCCTTTGGTGCACAAGCATGCTCACAAGCTTCCTAAAGCTGAAATGTGCTAAACATGTTCCTACACCTCCTAACTTGTGTGTGTTTTGCTGTCCATGTTTTCAGCTCGTTAGGGTTGTCTTCATTAGCCTGGCTAAGTGTGTTCTCTGTGGAGATGAGACAGTCTGTGTTTCTTCACTTAGTTGAATAGTCAATGAGCAGGCAGCGGTTTTTATCTTGCCCCCTCCTTCCTTAGCTGCTGGGTGGCTCCGGCCACTGGAGAAACTGAGGTTGTACAAGCACCGTGGCACTGAGGTGATACAAGAGAAACGGCTATTACTGAGGATGCAAGTGTGTGCCAGGGACTAAAAAGTTCTGTTTTTAGTAATGTCCTCGCTGCTCAATTTACAGTGCACTTGCTTAGCTGAGTTCATCTGGGGGAGCTTGGAGTGGTTTTTATTAGTCTTAGTTTTGACCCATTACTTGTCACAGTTTCAAGCAGCTCTCTCAAAAAAAGAGTGCAAACCTTCATTGCAAGAGCCCAGTGGCTGGGATTTCCACGAGAGTGCAAACCTTCATTGTAAGAGCCCAGTGGCTGGGATTTCCACATTACAGTGTGACTTCAGTGGTGATGCAGAAGGGAATAAGTTCCCTCACTGGGTTGACACATCAATAACAATTCTGGATTTTTTGCTTTATCCTGATATTTTGCCCATCCTAAGGCACCCGAGGGACCTTGCCTTTGGGAATATTCTCATCTTGCATCAGGGGAAAGGTTTGCTGCTTGTTCTTTTGATTCCTTCAGCTGCTTTAGGGTGGGTGATAATATTAGACCAGAAAGCGACTCCATCAGAGCCCCCCCTTCAGAAATCATTGGGGTAACTGAGAAAGAGTTGTTGGAAAACACTTTGCAGCACCACCACTGCTTTTGATAGTGTGGTAAAATGAGGATGAGCCTGCGCTGTCATAATTAAGTGATGGTGTGAAAAGCCTGGAAAAAGTCCAGGTATAACGGGAGCATAAAATTCCCTGATGTCAGACTCGCTAATGGCTCCCCTTTGGCTTCCCCTTCTCCTCTGTGACTATGCAAATACATTTGCCAGCAGCTGGAGTTTGAGTTACAGTTGCGGAAAGTACAACAATGTCACTGAAGATGTGCTCTGGGAAGAAGATCCAAGCCTGCTGTACTTAATGGAATGAGGCAGTTTGAGGATTATTTCTTCCAAAACGACCCAATGCAAGTGGCAGCTTTTCTGGACTGCAGTGAGGAGGATGCAGTGCCCGGGTGAGTTCTGCAGCGTTTTCACATTTCCCTTAACCTTAAATAGCAATTTTTTTATTAGTGGGTAGCAGGCTGTCAGGCTGTGTCTGGGAGTATTTCCCACCAGCCTCCGAAGGAATGCGAGCGGCCTCGGAAGGAGCTGTGGAGCTGAACAGGAGAGGGCACTGGCACTCCAGCAGCTGGGCTCAGCACCTCAGCTGCCGAGGGACATCCTCCTGCCTTTCCCTCGGAATGGGAGACGGGCGAAAAGAGTGAATGGGCTGCCCTTTACTGCCTGTGTCTCTGGAGATTTGACACAGGCATGTTCATCTGCTGGTGTCTGGCACAGGTCTTGAGTGTTTCTGGAAAAGCTCTGATTTTATGTCCTTGTGTGCACCTACGTGAGGTGTTCAATGCACAAACTCTGACGATAGTAGTGTCCAAGGGAAGGCCAGGTTGTCAGAGTCTCTCCTACAGCTGTAAAGCCTGCAGCCCCTCACCCCACGAGCCAGCGTGTGCTCCCCTCCTCCTGCCCCATCTCTCAGCCATCGGAAACTATGAAATGCTGAATTTCCCTCCTGCTTTACAGCATTAACTGTGCTCAGGAGCAGTTGGCAAGTGGCCCCTTACCCATGAGTGGGGAGTGCTGGGTCAGGCTCCATCCCCCCAGCCACTCTCCCACTGTCTCCAGTGGTGATGCTGGTAAAGTGCTCCCTGCCCTGAGTTGAAATGCTGGGTGCAGACCTCTTTTTCTGAATTTCCATCCTTTTTTGTTTTCACCTTTTTGCTTTGCACACATAAGGGGCCTATTGTGTCAGGAAGAACGAGGTTCTGGTTGCTTTCAACCTAATGAGTCTTATCTAGACCCAAAGTGAAGCTGTTGGCATGATTATGAGCTGGGAGAGCTGCCCTGCTGGATCTAAATTCATTGCCCCACTTCCTGGTCCCATCAGTGGGGCAGAGGGAAGGAGGGATGAGGCATGGGTGGAGCAGCCCCTTCGTTTCTCCTTGCAATTTCTCTGCTCCGCGTGAAGACTGAAACGCGAGCCAGAAAGGGCCTGACTGCAATGGGAGGAAATGTATTTAGGAACACAAAAAATAGGAAGGGAAAATG
Organism: Eurypyga helias; assembly: GCF_000690775.1. Taxonomy (NCBI): domain Eukaryota; kingdom Metazoa; phylum Chordata; class Aves; order Eurypygiformes; family Eurypygidae; genus Eurypyga; species Eurypyga helias. Next base: position 20,472 of record NW_010266148.1, read on the forward strand.
TTTTATTTGAATTATTCACCAGGTTCTATTATTTATTACACTGCTGTGCTAGAGCATCATTTTATAACTCCCAAAGAAATGGTCGTGCTCTTGGAGGGTGGCTTTGTGCTGCTGCAGCCTGTCTTTAAATATGGACTCTGGATACGAGCTGTTTGGCTACTTCAGCGCCGCTTAGTTTAAATGATGAATCTGTCAGGTTGGGTTTTGACACAAGCCCAGGAGAAAGGTGGTTCACATTCATGCTGCTTGCTGCCTGCCTGGCTCTGCCCTCAGCTGAATCTTCCCTAGACCAGAGGTTATCTTGTGATGGGGAGAGCTTGGGCAAGGGGAGCCAGCAAGGTGCACTGGGCTGATTTCCATGCTGGATTTAATGGAGCTGCCTTCCCACCCTGAGCAGTCAGCTGGGGATTTCATCCTTCTCGATGACCTTTGCAGCATCACCATGTCCTCAGGCTCATCTAAACCAGAAGGAACCTCCTGGGCAGTGAAAGCGTGTCTCTCCGCTTCCAGCGTCAGTATACCTGTGGGGTGATCAGCATCTTCAGTGATCGGCCCTCGTGCACAACTTGCTGTGCTTGGTGTAAGGGAAGTGTGACGAGTTAGAAGAGACTTTCCTGCACTTCTTACTGCTTCTTACAGAAATAAAGATGCTTAGTCTGTGAATACAGGGTTGTTTTCTTGGCACAGGGGAACATAAGATAGGTGTATATGTTCGGTTCCTTATGGCTGCTCGGTAGGTTTGTGGGGGCACTGTCTCTTGGAGAGAGAGGACCCTTTTTGCTGTGGTAACTGCTGCCCACAGCACCCCTGTAGTTATCCTGGAAAAATTTTTTTCCATTCATTATATATGCAACATTTTTAGCTTGTCATAAACAGCTTGTAGAGCCTGTGTCTTCTCATACCTCCTGATAGGTAAATATTTGCACATACGTAAAAAATATTCATTTATGTGCAGGGCATCATTCAGGTCCCGTTGTGCCTGTCCACATGCCTTTTAATAAGGGTCTACTTAGAAACCCAGCCTCAAAATTGTCCAGATTCAGTGTCCGTCTGAACCACATGAACCCTTAAGCCTGGAAAAAATAAGGACCTAAAACGTTTCTCTGAGAATGCATAAATATTCAAATCCTAAGCTAAAAGGCCTCTCGTCTCATCCCACAAGCCATTTGAGAGCATTGCTCATTCAGCCACAGGAGGATTTTAGTACTTCAAAAAAATTGCCACAAAACATCTGCAGTCTGCAAAGAGCTGTTCTGCAAAGCATCTTGTAGGCATTCTGCGATGCATCCCCGAAGGATTTATTACCTCCAGCTGGCTGAATCGCAGCAAATCCTCCTTCCTTCATCTAGATGGCACTCTGCATTCTGAAAAAGCCTTTTGCAAATTAATGTGGAGAGCAAAGCTTCGTCAATCACAGCCGGGAGCCTGGGTCTTTAGTTGTAATTTTGTCCAACTCTGGTTATGTGAATGGGCAGGAAGGGGAAGGGGCGGGGGAAGACATGACATAGATGGATTTTTAAATTATTTTTTTTAGGGTTTATGACCTCTGGGACCTTAGGAAAAACAGTCTTTTCTCCTAGAGCAGGTGCTAGTCCCTTAATGTTCACTTTAAAAATACATGCTGTGTATTTTGGGAAGCTGCAGCACAGTCGGACCTCCTGATCTTCTCATCTGGTTTCACCACTCACCCACCTATTGCTTGTCCTTGTAGGTTGTGCTACTTCTCAGCCTTTCTGGTACTGCGTATTTGGCCCATCTGAGCTCGTTTGCTCTTCCTGTCCCCCATGTCACTACATGTTGTACAGCCCAGTGTTCAAAGGCTTGCAAGTAAGCCAAGGGGTTAGGAAAATAGGCAAAGATGCTTGTTATTTAGACACTGACATACTGCAGTAAATCAACCTGTCCCAGGGTAGTACTTTCTTGCTTTTAAATGCAGATTTATTGACTTTAACGAGTTTATTTTTCTAGCTATTCTCAGACAGGAAAACAAATGTCTGGGGGCACCAAACAGAAAGTAGCATCCGATAAAGGCAGTTGAGGGAGGATGAGAAAGGGGTCTATGGGGATGTGCCAAAACAACCAGGGGAAGATGCAGTGAGGTGGAAGTATGAAGTGTGAGGGAGAAGGTGGGAACAGCAACGTGCATTTTTTTTAAACTGCATTAAAATGTCAGCATCCCCAGTAGAAGAAGAGTATCATTGGTGCCATTTTTCCGCTGGTCTGAGTTCACAGCATGGGCTTCAGACTGTGAGAAAATGAAGCACCTTAATATTTGGCCAAACAGATGTCTGGGGATGCTCAGAGTGCATATGCAACATGTGTATGCTTTTCCCTATATAGATTACTGTGAAACTGTGGAATTTATTGGCCTAAATGGGATGAAAGTTGGTGGATACATCATATAACTCCCTGATGGTCTCTGTTCCTTAGCATATGTTGGTGAAGGGAGATTTTGGTCCATCCATATGGCCCTTGACTGCAACGGGCACTCTGCGACTGAGTATTGAGATCAGCATTTGCTAAATCTGGAGAAACTCTGTCAGTGGCCTTTGACTGGAGTGAGACTCCTTTTAATTGTGGGCATCCGTGCTGGGAACAGCGCCTGGGAAGACTTACCTGAGTCTCGTGCACTTGCTCTGAGCCCTCTCTGACTGCTGGTGCTTGCAGAGTACCCTGTGCTACTGCTGCAGGGACCCACTTTTCCCCACACTGGGGCACTGGACCATGGCCTCATCCCAGTACACGCTGCTCAGATGCTTTCAGCGTGAGGCTTTTTGCTGGGTGGCCATTATTGGAGCAGCAAAGGGTTTGTCGATCCAGTGTCCATCTTCACCAGTCTGTGGTGCTGCCCAGCTGTGCACGTGCCAGCCAGGGTGGTGGGGGCATGGCTCATCCACTCCTCCAGCTCCTGCCCCTTCCCTCCTTTGCTCTTACTCATCTCTGGCATGGTTGAATGCATGTCTGGATGCACTTCCTGAAGTTCTCCTTCCGTTTAATTTCTGTGCCTCTGGTGTGGGCAGTCATACGTACAGCCATTACTTGCCAATTTGCACTGGTTCAGCTTGCAAAACCTGTGTGCCTTGTTGCTGTGTTCACCTGGCAGCTATTGCCTGTTTGGGGCTAGCGAGGGCTCTGAGAAATGATTGTGGAAAGCTGCTGCCCTGTCCTTCAAATCCCTGCCCTTGAGGTTTTGCTAAGACAAAGTAGAAGAGGATGAAGTGTGTGCATGTTGGAAGTTACAAATAAAACTACATAATGGTTTAAAAACTCTTCCTACATCTGGTGTCTGTTGATGGAGGTGTCAAAAATCCTATCTACGTGCATCTGCCCATCCTCTCCCCTGTCCTTCCATTCCCCACCTGTTGGTCCCTTCCACAAAGTGTTGCCTTTCAGGTAACACTGACTTGCAGCTCAAACCCTCACTGCAATGCTTGATAATCCTAAAATTAATAGATACTCTGAAAAGCACAGTTCCTGGTGGGTTCATGTGAACCTGCTCTTTCTTCAGAACTGCCTGACCCTGGTTTGGACAGGTTTAAAATCTGTTGTCTTTGGCTGCTTCACCCCATCTCTTCCCGGGCTGCTTGCCCCGCAGGGATGAAGGCAGAGGGGTGATGGATGTGGTCACAGCTGGGCTGTCACTTCTCATGCTGGCGAGGCGGTGTGACTGGATGGACCACGGGGTTGCTCATGCAGGATGTGAGTAACCTGAAGGAGATGTCCTGTCCTGACACAGAGCAAACAGGGAGTTGTGAGTCAGAGGTGACCTGGGCATGTCATGGTGGAGCACGAGAAATAGCCTCAGGCTCCATAGAGGAGCTGCTGATGAGGAATTTCAGGATTCTGGCAGCGGGTAAAGGGTGGCAGAGCTCAAGGTGGGGTTCCCCAGGTTATGAGCTGGAGCAGACTTTGAAACTGTGCTGCTTTAACAGCAGACATAGGGGTTCGTGACTGCTTGCTGTCCCAGCAATGCCCTCGCTGTGCCAAGGGAGCACTGGACTGCGATGTGCAGTCATTATTTCATTATTTTTTCATATTTCATTAAATTATTTCATTAAAAGATCAAGGCATCATTAATCATATTTCCCCCCCCCCCTTTTCTTCTGGCAGGCTGGCTTGGTATTACTGATAAGATCTCTTTAATTTTTCTCCATTCAGAAGAATGAGTTTATTTAAGTCTTTTCTAGGATTGTGCCAACCTCAGGTAAGAAGGAGCCTCGAGAAAATTTCAGGCAACTGAGTGGAAAGTCTTATTACTTTGAACACAGACGCATTTTGACACCTCACATTCTAGGCTTCTTTTGTGTGATATATTTAATTCATGGTTCTTTGTAAATTAATAGAAGTAATTTAAATATTTGGATGACATCATTATCCAAAAATCCTTCCTTGACGTGACGGGAGCAGTGTGGCATGGAGGGTGGTTGCAGATGTACTAGTTTTTCCTGGTCTGGTGGCACTTGCTGTTGGGGTCGAGGGATTGAGCTGGTGGAGGAGCTGCATGGTGGTGCTCAGCTATGGTCTGGCCCCAGAAATAGTATGGCTATTTCTCTAGTCTCTATAAACTCTAGTGTGGCTAGAGTTTAGGTGCTCAGTTTAGAAATATTTTAAAAAATGTCACAACTTGTTAATTATAATACTTAAAAATTAATCAAGAAAAAAAATAGATGATGGAGTAGAACCAGAGTAAACTCTTAAACTGGCTTTAGTTATTGAGACTGCCTGCACCCTGGGAATAGATATGGCAAAAAGTCGTGCCCTTGCTTCCTGGTGCTTTATTCCCTTCCATCCCTGTGACCTTTCCTCTGTGCTTTGTCAAGGAGGGCTACGGCTGTGCCATGTACCGCTGCGTGCAAAATGCTTCTTAATTTATGTGCTAATTAATCCGGCAGTGCGACTTGATTGTTAGGGGCTTGGTGTCTCAGCAAGCCTCTCTGTGCAGACAATGATCCTCCCCTTTTATTTTCACTAGGGGAAGCAGCGCAGGGCTGGAGTAGGGGGGAAGCAGTGGCTCCTTGGGGGGTTCAGGAAACGAGAAGTGCGAGTGCTGTGGAGGATGCAGCAGTTGCGGAAATATCTGCTTTTAGCTTCCCTTTTAATGGAAGTTTTATTTGAGAAAGTTTTAGTTAATGTCGTTCTAAAGCTTATTTCATTTAGTTTTTTTTTAAATAAAGAGGCTATAAAGCTCCTGGCTGGTTTTGCTTTTTGCTGCCTGGCAGGAGAGGTGAATCGGCTGCTCATCTGCAGGGATGCTTTTGGGGCCGCTCAGCATGTTCCCAATGGTCACAACCTTTCCTACTGATGGCCACGACTCCCTGGGTCAGGTGAGGGTGTTGGGTGCGCTTCTGCAGCCTCCTGAGCTCTACCGACACCAAAACCCCTGTCTTCAGGGGCTGTTGGGGTTTCCTTTGCTCCCCACTCCACTCTTCTCCCAGTCTGGACGCCGAGTCTTGCCAAAACCCTGTTAAAGCAGGAAGGGGGAACCCGTGGGTTTGTGAAAGCCCACTGGTTTGAGGATGGAGGACTGTGGTAGCTCAGGGAGCAGTGTGTGCTGGGGGTCGGTGTGGCAGCCCCCACCTTGGTGCCCACCCTACGGCATGCTCAGCTGAAGGGCTGCGGCTCGGCTGCTTCCCAGGCTGAGAGCTTGCCCTCTCATCGCTCTTAATTGCTTGTTTCCTACGTGCTTGTAGGCTACAAGCTAACCTTAAGTAAATTCATACAAAATTAAAGAAGCTTTTCCTGAAGAAGTCAGTTTTGTGTGCTGTAGGAGAAGAGCAATGGCCAATCCTAAATTGGATTTGGGGCCGCTCAGGGTTAATTCCCTGCACTGCCACAGGCTCCTTTCCTGCCTCCAGGCAAGTTGCTGAAATCACTGTGGGCTTCCCAAAAAGCTGCTGTGGAAGTGTGTGTGGTTTGGGTGTCTGGGTCCCTCAGATACATGATTACCTGCGTTCCCACGTATGCTTCAGTCGCCTGTCAATCAGTAGGGTGAAAACACAGCATTTGACTTACAGATGTGCTGAGGAGCAGGAGATTAATGACAAGGCACTTGTGTCCTGTGATGGCATTCGCAGAGTCTTCTCTCTGCCCTCCCAGCTCTGCTCTGGGCAGGACCGGTCATCCTGGACAGATGTCAGTGTACAGCTGATGCGTGAGTACGCCCAGTTGTTAGGGAGCTTTGCCAGTGTTGCCAAGTCTGCGGGGTCTGAGTTGCAGGTAGGGAATGTAATCCCGGCTGGTGCAAGCGCCTGGCTCCCGGGCTGTGCTTCCCAGCATCAGGAAAGTCAAGCTTTGCCGGTCCCTCCTTTGGCACCTGGTTTGCTCCCAGCAGCAGCATCCTGCTCTCGCTCTGTCAGCACTCTTGGCCATCCTCTGAACTGGTTCCTTGTAAAAACTTGCAAAACCAGGTGATCTCTTAGAGGGCAGTTTGGATCGGGAGTGGTGCTGGGCAGTGGGAGCAGGGCTGGGTGGGAAGAGCTATCATGAAGCCCCATCTGTGATGCTAAACTGAGTTTGTGGGGCTGGCAGGTGTGGGGAGAGAGGGAGGATTTTCCCTTTTCAGGCTGATAACACAAAGCACCATAGTGCCATAGTTTTTTTTTTGGGGTTTTTTTTTTTTTTTTTCTTTTACCTGAATGTTTCAACAGAGGCACCGGTCTGATTTGCATCAGCCTGCATCACCCACTGCGTCACTAAGGATGTGCTGAGCACGCGTAGTGCTCCTTGAAACTTGCTGCTGGTTTAGAGACATCTTCTCTCTCGTTTATTTTTTGTTGAGTAATACTCTTTGTTCCTTTTATATATTTCAGCATTCTGAGTAATTTTGAAGAAATACATCGGGGAAAATAAGAGGCATGCAGAGGTGTGAGCTGCATGTGAGAGAATACTAAATCTTGAATAAGGCTGGGTCGGTGGGTAACTCTTCAAAAGTTCAGAAGGAAACTAAAATGACACTGCAGTCTCATATATTTAAAATTGTCCCAATAAAATTGCTGGTTAATGTGCTCTATCACTGCAGCAAAAGTCTGGTTCCTGAATTCATTGCTCCCCAGCTGGGAAGATGGCAGAAATCCGGAGAAGTTGTTTCAAACTCCGTGTGCTCTGTGTATGGGTTTATTTTTTTTTTTATGTGGTCAGGGTGGGAAATTTGCCTAGCGTAACAAATGCAAATAATAAGGAAATAATTGTGTAGGGCAGCATGAGCGTAGGATAGGCCTTGATTTATGAGCATGTGGGTCCTTAGGCTGAGCCCAGCACCAGTGTTAGGATGCTTGGACTAACCCAGCATGTGGGCTGGAGTCAGGCTTGCTGGTTGGCTTGTTCTTTGCTTCCCTCAACTGGAATATGGGAAATGTTTAGAGCTTGGAGCATATGGATAAAGCTAAATCAAAATGATAAAGCTTTTCATTCCAGACTGAGGGCATATGCACAAGAATAACTGTTTCAGAATTACTTACCACGTAGACAAACTAAAAAAAATAATCTATTTTAACCAGAAAAATGAAGGAGGTATAGAGCTCTGGGTGACAAGCACAGCTCCTCAAAACACATGAATCATGGATCACAATAGGCTCTTTAAGAGCTGTAGAAATTATAGCACTGTTTTGGTAATGGCACATCATGCTCCCATCTGTACGTCCATATACTATATTTATGCTATATACATGTATATATTCCAATTTTATATATAAGAATCCAATTTACTGGTGCGGGCTTCAGTTAAGAAGACTTCTGACTTGTAATTTTTAGTAAAATAATATGATAGAAAGGAATGTAATTTATCAAAGAAACACTGCTGAATGTATGATGAGCAGGGAGAAAATGGGATTTCTGAGCCTGTAGAGATGCTCTTCACAGTGATTTGAGAGGGCAGAGTATGGGGGAACTTAGCTGAAAACAAGTTCTCTTTTTTCCTGAGATCGCTTTAAGCCTAATCTGTTTGCAACTCTCTTACTTTATGGATACACATGGATTCTTATATGAATACTGAATTTTTTAGATCACTTATTCTAACAAGTAGTTTTTTTCCTGGAAAAGATCTTCATGCTGCAGACCTCCATCACTAACAATATGTCCTTTCACAGCGCCAGTCTTTTTCTTTTTAGGCAAAGCTTTCAATCAGATTCCAAACTTGAATTAAAATTGCTGTTCTGAGATGTAAAACATTGCCTCATCACTCTAGGGGTTTGTTGTATTTTTTTTTTTCCTCTGCCTTTTAATTAGACTGTGCTCAGAGTCCCCCCAGCTAATGCATGCACAGGTTGCAATGTAAGTGCTTGTGGTAGTTTGGGAAGCACAACAGACATGTGCTGGAGAGGGTAGTTAATTTATGTATAATTAGGTATAAAGGCTTGATGAGTCCTCCTGTGCTCCACTCCTGCATGATAACCTGACCCCAGTGGACTTGCTGATGAGCAGAAGGGGGTATTTCTGCCTGCAGCCCAGGGGGGCACTGGGATCTGCCCATTTGGCAGCTGCGTAGCGAAGTGGGGCAGTCCTGGGGCAGTGGGTTTGCTGATGCTTTGCGGGATGGGCAAACCACATGGTCCCCTGGGAGGCTGCTGGGCGCCTCCAAGTTGGGTGGCGCTGACCCCATGCCCCCGATGAGCTGCTTTTCCTAGGAGCCAGAGCTGAGGTTAAGCATGCGTGTGCTCATGTGCATGACTGAATATTGTCTGGGGCTGTAGGTCATGTGAAGCTTGCAGCGTGCCACCTCTGTGTCTGCCTTCCCTATGCAGCAATCATAGGCCTTGTCGGACTTGCTTTTACCTCATGACCTTGGTGCTCCCTACAGCAAGCTACAGTGACCCAGTAGGGCTTTCACATACTCTGGGAGGATTCTGTCCCTTTTCTGGGGCACTTTCCCAGCTGCAGAGCTAGCTCACCTTGCAGGTTTTTCAGTTGGAGGCAGCGTCCTCTGTGAGATCTGTCACTTTTTTTAATCCATCCTGTGATGATCTCGGTGGGAAGGCACAGCAACAGAGCCCCAAAACATCCTCCTGCTGTTCATGTGTCCCCTTAGAGGAATAAACCCGAAAGCCCTCAGCTGTCCTATGTGTTGCAAATGGCTCTGGCAGGCAGTTGGAGCAGTCAGCTCCCCAGGTACTCTCCATGAAGCATCCTTTTATTCACTTGGAAGTGTTCCCACTGCCATTAACCTCATTTTCAGTACCGTTAAAGGACACTGTTGCACACAGGTCAGAGATGGGGCAGCTGGGGAGAGCATTTAAGCATGCCTGGGAGAGATTTCTCAAGCAAGACCCACAACACCCACCTCGCTTGGGTGTCCAAGCCAGAAGGTGCCACTGTGCATATCCAAACACCACCTGCATCTTCTGCTCTAGGCTGGTAACTCCAGCCTGAGCCCTGGCATTTTCCCCACCCCAGTGTCGGCTTGCCCTCTGCTTAAAATATTTACTGCATTTACTGCTTCGGCAGTATATCTGTTTTGGCTGGGCTAGGAGCCACATGCTATCAGAGTTTCTTCCTCTTGGAGGTAATTGTAGACCATGGCTGGATTATTCTTACCACCTCTTGGGAAAACTGCATAGTCTGAGCCTCTTACTACCAAGCCACTTTTTCAGAGCCAATATAACATCAGAGTCTTTTCTGAATTGTTCATGTGTTTTCTAGACTGTCCTTGAAGTATGGTCACCAGAGCTGCTCGCAGCATTCTGGGGTACTGGATGCTGAAATAACACCAGTTCCCTGCGGTTGCTTGTTAATCTCCTATTTATGTAGCCCTGGATTGTTTCTCCCCTCTTAGTACCAGCATCACATGAGGAGTTCTTGTGTGGCTGAGTCTGTGCAAACTTCCCCATTTCCTTTTCTTAATCGCTGGTGCCAAAATACTGTCATCCATGTGGTTAGCATGACCTGTGTACTTGGTCCTTAGACAGGCAATGTGCCATTTGCAGCTCTTCAGAGCACTTTGCTCAAACAGACTGATATTACCCAGCTTTCTAAATCTGTTCCTGTCATTAATGCTGTTCCTGGCACCAAATACTGCCATGCACAAACCATATTAGTAATGGATTTGTGTATTTCTCAGATAATTGAGTAATGTACTGAATAGGGTTGGATCAAGGACAGAAACTATTTTTCTATCTATCACGTAGTACCTATCAGTTAACTAGTTTTAAAATAACTTGAGTACTTTTATTTTGTATTAAACACACTTAAATAGAAAACCTACTGCCCATGCACGTCTGCTGCAGACTTAGGTCACTGTCAAACAAAGTACTGATGCAACCAAAGTACCTGGTTTATTTGACATTTTATTTGCAGTGGTTGATGATGATGTTATGCAGATTAGCTGACCTTTAGTTCCCAGACATCCCATTTGTTTATAAGTATTGGCTTATACTGAGCACTCTCTCCAGTCCCCAGACGGATCTTCCTGTATTTTTTGAAAGTATTAACAGTTGGGCATGAACTGTTCAGGTCTTTCCTCAGCAACTTATCTTCACGTGTTTGCTAAGAAGTAATACAAACTTGCTGGTTTAGGAGTTCGTTTAATGAGAGTTTTTTATAAGAGGAGGTATCCTGGCCAGAGGTCTGGCTCTCAGCAGCACTGTGAAACACAGAGTGAGTTAAACCACAGCAGTCCTGCTGGTGATGACTACCAGCTTTAACTGGCCCTGGCTCTGTGAGTGCTTCTGGATGGGTTTAATTCAGCCAGCTTGTGGCTCTGCTGGCTTGTGCCTGTCCCAGCTCACTCCCTCCCCAGCATGTCTAACCAGAGGAGACCACTGTGCCAGCTGACCCCTCTCAGCCTCCCTTCCCAGGGAGGGATGGCTCAGGCTGTATTAGTGCTGCAGGGTCCCAGCTTAACCTCTCCTGGGCTCCTCTGATGGCGAAACAGCCCAGCTGTTCCTTAGGGTCTCTAACGGGCACGACTCAGGTGCTGACTGAAAATTCTGCTGCAAATTGCCAAACGCTGATAACTGCCCACAACTGTTCTGAAAGGGATCCAGACCTGAAATGAGGTGACTCTGCACATGGTCTGTTCTGTATTCACTTAAGCGCCTACAGAGAATTATTGCTCCTACAAATAGGAGGGACTGAAGTGGCCTGATTTTGGGTTTCTATATCAATACTAATGAGCTTTTTTCTGCAGTTCCCTCAGTGAGAGCACAAATAATATTGGCTTTCCTTCTCCCCTGGGGTGCGCATCTCTTGGTTGCAGTGGTGGATGATGTGCTCCTGGGGCGCTGCATTCAAGCAGCCTATGCTTAAAAATAAAGATCCATCTCGGCTGTAGATGCAAAAAGACTGTTAGCCCCATCCAAGTGTTGCCATTCCCAGGCAGAAGCAAAGCCAGTGGCCAGGTTGGCAGCACTGGTATATGGGTACCATGGCCCTTGGGGCACGCTGCCACGGCCTCTCCTACTCAATGGCATCACAGCTGCTGTGGTAAAACACAGGTAAAAACTGCTCACCCTTTGGCCATGGTCCAAGCGTAGGGAATATTTGGCTTTATTTCTGCAGCATGTGCTGCTATTTCTGTAGCTGGTTGTTTAAAAAGAGAGGGCATAATGTAGCTTGTGGGGCTCTGCAGAGCTGTATCCCATTCTTTCAGGAGGAATTTGGATCAACCTGTCCCTCCTAGGTATCTTCTGCAGGAAGACTGTTCAGTATTGCCTTCAAATTGGGCAGTACCTGCTAGGGCTATCCCCTGGCATTTCTTATTGCTAAATCCCCTAACGAAAGAGGCATGTTCACATAAGTAGAAAATCAGAACTGGGAGAATTAAACTGAGAAATACAGATGAGAAGGAAAAGGTGTTTTCTGCAGCTGTTGTAGAGCACTGCTGATGTGCCAATCCCCTGCAATGCACTGCATATGTTGAGGCAGCTTCATTTAAAAGGATAAGGGCAAATGATCTGGAAGGCTGTCTCCTTTTGTGTTCTTATTTAATCCCAGCGTATTACAGGATTTCGTTCAGGCTTTTCAGTGGTCTCCTGGGTAACGCTTTATTACAGTGACGGTGTGGAGTTCTTGTTTGTAATAACGAGATCTATATAAATAATACTGATTCTGCTGCCTCCTGTAATGTTTCCTGCCTGGGAACACTCAAAAAGCCCTTTGCAAGTGTTCATTTCCTATTACGTGGGCTAGAGAAGCACCTCCAGGTACTTCACAGAGCATTGCAGCAGTGTGTGTTGTGCTGGCCAGCTGTAAAAGCCTGTAAAAGCCAGACCTTTGAATCGTGGGCTTCAACCAACTGAGGGTCTTTTGCACCCAGAGTGAGTCATTAAAATAATTGCTTTTTTAGGTGTTTGTTTTTTCCCTTTGTCATTCTGAGGTTTTGAAATGGGTACCAGATAGTATGAGACTAACTTATGAGAGCTAAAGATGCTGTGAGGGGGAGCTTCAGCCTTGGAGAAGAGACAGATGAAGGTTGTGAGAAAAGGATGGTTATGGTATTTCACGGAGTGTAACTTGAAATGCAAAGGGCTGAAGGATGCTGTGACCCAGCAGACTGCAGGGCTGCATTGAGGACAGGCACTTTGGCTCAGCGCTGCATCCTTGTTGGTGTAATACGGCTTTCCATACAGTGCTGCCCGGTGCTGGGTGAATCTGTATCAGGTACCCAGGTATCCAGGCTCAGTCTAAGCATCTGTGTTGCCCTAAACTCCCTTTGCTTCCTCAGGAAGAGGAGGATGAGCTGAGTCCCTGGGAGTCCGCCAGCTCCTCCCCGGGGAGCTGGGGTGTGCTGTTATCGGTGGGTGCCTGGTGGGAAGGGGTGATGCTGTGCTTGGTGTGGAGCACAGCTGGCAGCACCTCCCCAGCGGAACGTGTGGCAGTGGTAAGGGAAAACACAACAACAATGAACTGAGTAAAGGTTTAATGGATTTCCTGTAACCGTGCTGTGTAAGGGCCTGGTTGTAAGGATTTGCACTGTATTGACGTGGGTTTTCAAAGAAATGACAACTGGGTTGTATAGCAACGGCAGACGCTTTACTTGGCTGACCTGCCACGCTCCATCCTTTCAGAGTAACATTAAAATGTGTATTGCATAGCAGAGAGTGCAGCGTAATTGGCTGGAGGCAAGGTATGTGCAGTGCTCTTCTGTACAGTATTGATCGCTCCTTGTCCAAATATATGGATCTAAAACCAGTCTACTAAGCAGCTGCCCCGTTGGACAGATGCCGACCTTTCCACGCTGCAGAGGCTCTTGCTACGTCTCAGCTGTACTGTGAGCCCTGTACATGATCCGCTGGCACGCTGCATCCTGGCCCTTGGGGCACGCTGCCACGGTGGGGATCAGCACCCACCTCAACCACTGCCTCCACAGGCGGGTCTTCTTTGCGCTGCTGGGCATCTCCCACCTCGCGCTGGTGGCATCAAATTCACGGTGACGCCTGATGCTCAGTGTTGGGTGCTGTGTGCTCTCGTGGGTTTGTGTGAGGCTGGAGCTGAATCCCAAAGGAAAACTCCACTCCTGTTTAGACAGGTGAGCTAAGGGGAAAACCCATCGTGGCCTGGCAGAGCCCAGCCAGCAGCCATGCCAGCTCAGGGATGAATCCCAGTGGTTGGCCATCCAAGCGGGAGCGACGCGGATGCTGCCGGGGCACGTCTCTGTGGCCACGCGCTGTACAGCCACCTCAGCTGGATTGAGGTGGTGAAACCAGCCGAGCAGCTGCTGGCAGGGTGGCTTTGGCTGTGCCATGTGTGATGCTGCGCCAGCCTGTGTGCTGTCACCACCCCCCACGACACCATTCCCACCCCAGACGGGCCACGGGCTGTGCCTGCTCCCCTCCCAGGCTCCCTGCAGAGCCCATGGAATTAACAGCAGTGCAGCTCATGCATGCTCGTTGGTGGCCACTGAAGTCCCTTGCTCTGTTGGTTTGTTTGTTACCTTTTACCACTTAAAGGCTCCTAACTCTCCGCACTCAGAGGAGAGCGGTGCTGCTTTTCCGCTAGTGCAGAAGGGGAGCGAAAGAAGGGAGGTCCACGCTGCTTTTCTCCAGCCTTCAGCTCCAGCCTAACTTAAATCTCTGCTTCTTACTCAGCAGACTGAAACATACTGCACCGTCCTCACGCAGGAGTTTTCAGGTGGGCACAGAACACGTGACCAGCTCCGGTACGTCTGGCGTGCTCCGTGGATGCAGCGTGGGGCCGTTTGCGGTGCGGCAGGGTTTACGGCACGCGGCAGGCGGAGGGGCTCAGCTGCAGACTTTGCTGTGCCCGGCGGCACTGCTTCACGCTGTAATGCCAGGGCACTTGACACCACGTGCTGCAGCTGTTTGGAACTGAGGTCCATATGTTCCTACATCTTCTTGTATGTACATATATGTACACATATATAAATGGGAATAATTCTTCTGTGAAATCTATTTAAACAGTTTTCCTCCTGCACACAGCTAGTGTCGTGGTAGAACCTATAATACATTAATTTTCTTTATCATCCAGTTAGTGGGTTCCACAAAACCAGTGAGCAGTGAAATCTTCTGCCCTATTGATTGATGTATAACGTTGTATTAGTAGATAGTGAGTTGCAAGAGCCGCTCTGCACTTCGGCACTGCTGCTGGATTTGCGCTACAGGGAGCTCTTCCAGGGTCAGTGACAGCCTGTGCTGCATGTAGGAGCAGTGTGTAGAGGTCTGGGGGAGAAGGGCTGCTGTGGAGTTAAAGCTCAAACACGGAGGAAGTAAGAGCGTCTGCTGTTTTCCTCGCCCCACACCAGGTAGGGAAGAGCAATATGTGACAGACTGCTGGAATCAACAGCTGAACTTTCAGATAACGCAGAAATGGTGAAGGGGTTATATTGAACTCTTGTGGAGCTGTCGGTGGCAGTAATGGATGTTGGGACAGGGCTTTGGGTCCATCTCACCTGGGGTTTGGTGTTTATCCCATGGGATGGGATACCCCGGGCTCACTGCAGGTAGCAGAGCATGAGGTACACGTGGGTGGTTGTTCAGCCCACCTCAGGTGTTCCTCTCTCCGCAGTTTGAAGGATGCAGTGTGTGGGCTTTGGACATCATTAATGTTTGATATTTAGGTGGGACGCATATGTGTTTAGGTATGCAATCATTTTTTCAACTCCCTGTCTGTGATCTGCTGATGTGGAAGGCTTAGTTATAAACTGCTTCTTTTGGCTACAAATAATGCTTTGGGGCTACCCAAAATTGTATTGTTTTAACATAGCACTTGGCAATAGCTGAAACATTTCTAGCTACTTTTTCCCATGACAGTGGGGGGAAGGAGCAAAAGCAGAAAAGGAAACAGGTAGAATAAAATACACCTGTGGTATTTCTTCTATTAAAAACTTACCAGAAGTTGCAGTGGTGTGTTGAGACAAAGGGCTGAGCCCTCGATGTTTTCCAAGGGAAATAGCACAGAAAACTCTATTAATCCCTCTGTATTGCATCGACCTTTTATTCACTCCTGTGTTGTTTTTCCTCATTTCTGTGATGATCTGTGTGCGTGATGTCACAGCAGCCGGTGGGGCTGTGGGGCAGGGTGGGCAATGCAAGTCCCAGCTCTTGATTTCGGGTCAGATGTTTGAGGCACACAGGTAACACATGGAGAGAAACCATCAGGGCAAATGGAAATCTTGTCTCTGTGCTGGGCTCCTCCACACCACCCAAGTGTTAGCTTTGTCCTGCTGTGGGTTTGCTCCTTTGAGGAGACAGCACACCCTTCGCCTCCGTCTTCTGGATCCTCAGCCCCACATTGCAAGATGCTGTTTGCTCGTGCTTAGGTTTGCTGGCTTCATGCTGCACTTCGGGGAGCTCCGCACGTGTCAAAGCTGGTGGTGGCGAAGGAGAAGCAGCTCTTTGGCCTGATTTCTCTCACCCCCTTACTGTGGAGCAGTCTTTGGACAAGGAAGCAGTGCTTTCTCTGCCGCTCACACTGCTGCTGACAGCAGCAGGAAAGTGCTTGTCCTTAGCCCCATGACTGTGTTTTGACTGTTGACCTGGAGAGACTTTCCTTGAGGGGAGGTAGAGCAGCTTGTTTGTCAGGTACATCCCACCCCAAATTCCTCCTCTCCTTCCTTCCCCCAGCGCTGAGCCATTACTTCTCTCCCCACCAGGAGGAAGGCTGAGATATGCAAATACGGTGGACTGCAGCTGAAAGTAAATCTCTCGGTGAGAAATAATGCCTGGAGAGGATTTACCTGAGCTTTATGAGATAAAATTTTAAGTTTTGGTGGTTAGAGTGCACTTCTTCAGCAACTGATGGTGGAGGAGGGAAGAAAACCTGGTAACTTCTGAAACCCTCTGCAGGCTGGGGGCTGAGCATGGGATACCACTGCACCTGGGAGGATGGGCAGCTGTGGGTATGAGGCTGTGTGACGTTATCAGGGATAGAATATAGGGAAGAAAACCTTTATTCCACTTTTTAAATGGGAAAGAACAACAACTTCTTGCTTTCACATGCTAAGTAATGGATGGAGAGAGTTCTTGGGCACACTTTGTGTGTGTGGAGGCAAGTGGCAAGAACTAAAACTCTTGCTAATTCTGGCCTGGTAAAAGGAAAAAAGCTCAAAAGGAGTTACCTAAACACATTCATCCCTGTCATTGTTTTGCTGATCTTCTGTATTGCCACTTAGGCTTGGGCGCAGTGCTTTATGCCAGTATGAGCTGAGCTTCCCAGCAGCAGCGGTGTTACCAAACGCCCCTCAAGGTGAAGTGGAAAGGTAAGCTAAGAAATGTTCATTCCTTTGACCAACGTGGGTTTTTGTTAGGGCTGTTCATGGCTGAGGCTCTCATTTCCTCACATTGATCTGCAGAAGGGGTTCTCATGCACAGGAGTCATTCGTGTAGATAAAACATCGCTTCCCAATTCTATCCAATAATGTCACAATAAAATAAGGCCTGCTTTTTAAAAGCTTAAAATGCAGAGAGCATGAAATGGCAATTCAAATAATAAATAAATGCAGTGTCATCTAATGAGAAATTACAGGGAATAGAGGTGGACTCCTCAGAGCTGTTGGGATTTAACCTGGCAGGCAGCTGAACATCTTGCAGCCATTTGCTCTCCCCCCTTCCCCTCCCACCGAGAGAGAATGGGAAGGGAAAAAACACAGTAAAATTCATGGGTTGAGATAAAGACAGCTTAATAAGACAGAAAAGGAAGGGAAAATAATAATAGTGAGTGTACAAAACAAGTGATGCACAATGCAGTTGCTCATCACCCACCAATCTATGCCCAGCCAGTCCCCTCGTGGTGGCCTCTGGCCAGCTTTCTCCCTTGTTTATGTACTGAGCATGATGCCGTATGGCACGGAATATCCCTTTGGCCAGTCTGGGGCAGCTGTGCCCCTTCCCAGCTTCCTGTGTATCTCCAGCCTTCCTGGTTGGTTTAGCACGAGATGCTGAAAAGTGACTGTGCATAAGCATAAGCACTGCATAGCAACAACTAAAACTTCAGTGTTTTATCAACACTATTCTGATCCTAAATCCAAACCACAGCACTGTACCAGTTACTAGGAAGAAAATCAATGCTATCCCAGCCAAAACCAGGACAAGAGTTACACAGTGAAGGGCAAGGGACTGTGACCAGTTTGCAGCACATGAAATTCTGGTTGGGTAGGATTAATGTTTTCACTGGGAGAGTGGTCAGATATTGCCACAGGGGCCCAAGGAGGTTGGTGCAACCTCTGTTCTTGGGGACACTCAAAACTTAACTGGTCACAGCCCTGAGCAACCTGATCTGACGTTGCAGGTGGTCCCACCGTGAGCAGGGGTTGGAGTGAGCACCTCCTGCCAGCATCAGCCCTTCACTTCTTTTGTGATTTACTGTTATTGTTAAGCTATCATTTTATAGATCTATTTTTATCATGAAAATACATTGCTTCATGAGCAGTGGTATCTCTGAGCATTCATTATTCAGAAGAAGTTTGTCTTCCAATTACACAAGATCATAAAAAGAAAAGTGACTGGTTTGTCAGAACCGCAGAGCTAAAATAAGCTGCAGCAAGCACATTTCCTTGGCATGGGTCTGGTGTCTCTAATTAGAAAAACTCTGGAGAGTTAATCTAGTTGGGTAGTGAGGCCTATTGCTTCTTCCTGCAGCATGTGAGTAGGCTGGAGCTGAGCATCTCAGGAAGCGGCCTGGAGGCTGGGCTTCAGAGAATGAGTATCTCCTGTTTGGGAAATTCATATAGGCATAGCTCCCAAACATTAGGTTTGGTGTGCTCCTGTCAAATGGCTGAACTGCAGCAGGGCTGGGAATTGACTCAGAGATGTAAATTCTTCAGTTAATAATAAAAAAGGGGCTGAGAGTCCTAATCCCTGGAAAGCAGTTGCTGTAGAGAGTGGAATAGGTTAAATATACCACCTAGTTGGGTGAAAGAACTGTCCTCAAGAGGCCTGAAGAATAGGAGTTGCTCAGAAGTGCCCAAGACTGGACAGATTTCTTATTTGGGGAAACCATGCCTCCACCCTTACAGATGTATCGGCAGCAGGAGGGGAAGAGATGGTGATAATTTGGTGGAACAAGCCTCTTCTGGGCCAATAACCTCACCCATGCTGCTGAACAGAGAGCTTCAGTATTTACTGCAATTCAAGGTTATCTTCCAGTCTCATGCTAATCCTTTTCAGAGCAGGGGGAGCAACTAATCAGAGTTACAACCGTCAGGTTTTCCTTGACACATAATGAGTTTAATTATTTTGCAGTTCATGTTCATGTTAGACATGGTGATGTTTATTCTGGGAGGCTTTTCTGCCTGAGGTGGTACAAGGGTTTTAATTTCAGGCAGGAGCTTAACAACTTGGGTGTTTGGCCTGGACTCCAAATGTCAAGTTTCTGTGAAGCCCTGGTTCCTCTTCTGAGACATCTGCCACGTATGACAGTTTTGACTTGGATACTGATGTACTAGAGTCGACTAATGAATGCTATTGGACAAAACTATCTTGCATTTATTAGTCATTTGAAATAAACTGCTTGATTTAAAAGCAAAAGCCTTGTATGACTTGGCCAACGTGCTCCACTTTAACTCCTCTCCAGCAAAACTTCTAAACCTCACTCCAGCTGAGCAGTTCATGAGCTGGAGATATATATATATGAACACATCGTTAGGGCAGATGGCTGGTGACGATGGGGCTGTGTGCGTTGCTGCTGCAATGGCTCTCCTTTGGGTTCTGGGAGAGCTTGGGTTTTGCCAGGCCATGTTCAACATTTGCTGATGTACCTCTGCTGGCATAACTGTGCTGCTGTCTGGGACTTCAAAACACTTTCCTGGTGTGGTGGGCAGCTCTCTTTCAAACACTCAACAACCGTTTAGCAGATCAGCATTGGCTTAAGCAGCGCTTGCTGAGTTATTAGTGTGAAAAGTGTGGCAGGACACTCTTGGGTTGCAGGCAGCTGAGAGTTTCCTCTCTGATGGGTGCTCTTCTGCCTTGTCACATCTGGGTAGAGCTGTTGTTAACTTCCTCTGTTTTAATATGTGCAGTTACTTAAGCATATCTTCTTAATAAGATTCTCACATCTGCATTGCCAAAAATTTGTGCCTTACCTGTCTCAAGCTCTGCAGATAATGTAAAAAGTGATGCTGTAAGATGTGTTGTTTTTTCTTTTTTTTTGTCTCTACTGTCAATCTACCTATTTCCTAGGAAAGCTACAAGAAATACTTTTATTATTGCAGGCCAGCTCCCTGGGCATGTGCAATTGATTATTCAAACCTCATGGTGCTGCTGCTGCAGAGATTTGTGTGCCTGTGGCTGGCTTTGATTCCCTGATAGCCTGTCTCATGCTTCTGTCCCCTAATGCAGCTGATAGCATTAAGTCACGCAGTTAATCAAGCGAAAGAAATTGCTTCCCCTTATCCAAAGACCTGATGACTTTATCCGACAGGGAGGGTCTCTAACAGAACGAGACAAGGAGAAGTAGATGAGATAAGAAACATCCACAGGATTCAATATGCAGTGGAGTAGGAGCGTTTTAAGGGCTTCAAATTTGGAATAGAAAAAATACTGAATCTGTTGAGCCAGCCAGAGGGCTGTTTTTATCTTTCTTATTACATTTTTCTGTATTAAGCAGCCAAAGATCAAGAATAAATTAAGTCCAGGTAATGATACACAAAATTGTTAACTTAAATGAGGAGAGTGAGCTTAGCTCATCAGCAGGCTGATCGGGTGCTCAGGTACAGCACAGAGCACATTAACTCCATAGAGGAGGCAGCTGGCAAAGATGGGTGCACAGTCCCATATTATCTATGCGTGCATGGGTTTCCGTGTATTATTTCCATCAGTGATAATGAGGAATTAAAACATAATTCACTAATGCATGAAAAGAAAAGTCTTCACAGGGCTGGGTACACCCAAGTAATGGTTATCCTGATAAAATTAACTTAATTACAGGAGGCTCAGAAGAGAGCATAACCATAGAATCATAGAATACTCTGTGTTGGAAGGGACCTTTAAAGGCCATTCTAGTCCAACCCCCCTGCAATGAGCCTGGATATCTTCCACTAGATCAGGTTACTCAGAGCCCTGTCCAACCTGACCTTCAACACTTCCCAGGGAATGAGGCATCTACCACCTCTCTGGGCAACCTGTTCCAATGCCTCACCGCCCTCATAAAAATTTCTTCCTCATAACTAGTTTAAATTTGCCCTCTTTTAGTTTAAAACCATTACCCCTTGTCCTATTGCAACAGGCTCCGCTGAAAAGTTTGTCCCCATCTTTTTTATAAGCCCCCTTTAAGTACTGAAAGTTTGCAAATAATCCCTCCTCTTTTTCTTACTACCCTATTATACCAGTGATTTGTGCAAAACCTATTTCATAGAACCATAGAATGGTTTGGGTTGGAAGGGACCTTAAAGATCATCCAGTTCCAACCCCCCTACCATGGGCAGGGACACCTTCCACTAGACCAGGTTGCTCAAAGCCTCATCCAGCCTGGCTTTGAAGACATTCAGGGATGGGGCATCCACAGCTTCTCTGGGCAACCAATTTGACTTATTACATTATTGCTACTAAAATAAACCAAAGCCATTTACAAGTACGCTTGCAGCAAGGAGATGCCTGGGTGCTGCATGGGCTTCCAGTGCTGTCGAGTTTAATTTGCACCCTCCCCATTACTTACCTGCTTTGCTACGCAGAGCTATTCTCTCTGATACATGGGATTTCTGCGTTAGTGGAGAATGGCAACGTACAGAACGAGGCACACTCCCTCCAAGGAGGGAATGACAGCGTGTTGTTCTTTTTCTTAGACTTTAAGAGATGGTCCCTTAAGGAGCCCTACACGGATGGCGTGCGAAACGGCGCCTGGTTCACAGGAGACAGGCCCCAGTCTGATCTCTGCTGCGCTCTTATGAATTCATAACAACGCTGCTACAGTGAAACGCTTCTAAGGTTTTGCTGGCGAGGATGCAACGGAGATCTCTCCCACCGGGAGCAGCCGCGCTGCATAGCAGTTTGCCTCCTGCACCTGGGCTGCTGGAAGTTTGGCTGTCTTGTATAGGTCTGTTGGTTTTGTGCTCGGCGTTATGTGCAGGCAAATAAAAAAGGTAAGAAATGAGGTATTTTCAACAGATGACGGGGCTCTTTGGAAAAGTATGTCCCCCAAGGAAGCAGAGAAACCGAAATCGCATTCCTTTTATGTGTGCTGCACCATAGAAGGTATAAAAATGTACAGGTATTTTACGTACCCGCGTTCATACCTTGCTTTTGATTTTGGTGAACAATATCAGTACTAAAAGTTAATGAAGATTTTGTGGAATAAGGGACTGCAGGCTAAACATTTACTAAAATATTGATAAATGAGAGTTTTATGGGAAATTGCACGGCATTTTTTCTGGCAGATGTTTGCACAACTTCTCCGTTTAGACAATATCTTACTTGCAATCAGCTAATAAAGCCATTGTGCACCCGTCTGGAGTAACTAGCAGAGCAATTGTAAAGGAACCCGCTATTTTAGGCATAATCTACTTAGTTTTACTTGATTGTATAAGTCGCTTGGGTCAAGGAAAGATAAGTTTTTACTTCTTGAAAAGAATATATCCTGCTAGGCAGTAGAGTGCAGAAAACACTCAATTGTTGGTGAGACACCAGTGAAATTATTGTATTTGAATGTTTGGAGCCTTGAACTGCAGCTGCTGAAGGGGCAGAAAGAAGAGCCATGAATGCTTTCAGCGGTGGAGCACCACAGCAGCGTGCATCGGGGCTCCAGCTTGTTACGTATGTGAATGTCTCTGATAACAAAGCTGATAAAGGTCTAAGAGAAATGCCAGGATTTAGCGTAAGGGGGGATCCTCAGTCACATCCCTAGTCCTGGCTAGGATGGTTTAGAGCATCTCAGCAAGTTGCTGTTTGGTTGTTGAATACTTCCTCAAGCAAAAAGAAATCAGTCTGAATTTATCACAGTGTGTGACACTGACAGCAGCTAGAGCTGCTCAGCGCTGTGGGTGTGATGCAGGGTGTTATGCTGGCATCCGGGAATTTGTTGCCCGTGATTTGTCATATGGTAGAAGTTAAGCAAAGATGAGCTGGCACGATGTGAAATGGCACTTTGGCCAGGTAATCCATTCAGCATGTATTTAAACTCTTGTGGGATTGATCTTTCTTCATCTGGGCTGAACACCATACTGAGTTTATACCAGGTCCAGTTCATTTGGCGAGAGGTTGGGAATCTGCAGTCTACTGTGTCATGTCCTCCTCGAAGGACTACCAGGGTCCTCATTTACATTACGTGGCAATCTGCTTTTCACTTTTCATTGCAATTGTTTTCTAAGAAATTTCTTTTGTTTCGCTCAAGATAAGCCCATGCTAAAAAGAATTGATTTGGAACTCCCCAAAGTCCAGTGCTACTTGCACCCATCAATGTTTCAGGCTCATCTCTCTCTCATCTGCTGTAATTACTGCAGAAAGCAGGATGTGATAATGGTTAACATCAGGATTAATTGCACAAGCCCCCAAAACACAAAAGGGCATTGCAGCATGCTTTGGCTAGAAATGTGACAGGTCCTTAAAAAGAATTTCCCTGTGAGTTTGTAAATGCTGGCTTTCTTCTTGCAGTTTCTCACTCCATGTTCATGATGGCTTTTCCATCCCCCCGTGATGAGCTAAGGCACAGGGAATCCAGCTAGCTGCTGTGTCCTACACAGTCCCCTTCCCAGGTC
This sequence comes from Eurypyga helias, assembly GCF_000690775.1. Taxonomy (NCBI): domain Eukaryota; kingdom Metazoa; phylum Chordata; class Aves; order Eurypygiformes; family Eurypygidae; genus Eurypyga; species Eurypyga helias. The sequence goes on from NW_010266148.1 coordinate 43,546, forward strand.
ATTCCTCCCAGGCAGACTGGGAATCACCTTGATGCTGAGATTGTTGCTCTTCTCCTGGTTGTTGGGGCCTTTTATATCCTCTCATTGCTATTTCTGTTCAAGTGCAAAACTGGTAAGATTCAAGCAATTGTGCTGTTACTTTTTTTTTTTTTTTTTTCTTTGGACTGCTCTCCTGCTCCTGGGCTGTTCCTCATTTATTTCTTTGGACTATATCCAACATTCAAGGTGAGTGCTGTCTTTGTCCTAAATGCAGTGGTTTAAGACAGATTCTGTGGGCTGTCTCACTCCTTCCCGGTTGGACTGATCAAAGACTTTTCTTTCCTAGTACGAGTCCAATATCATTAACCACAAGTGCTCTGACTGTGGAGAACATGGAAATGAATGTACGAATAGCTGGCTGCGACAGTGATCCTCTTCATCATCCAGCTGGTTGACTTAGCCAAAAAGGTACCTGGGAAAAACTTGATGTTCATGTAAAGCACAACCTCTGGGTAATGCTGCTCATCATTTCTGCAGTGCTTGCTATAAGCACTTTCACAATATTGTATATAAAACACCTTACGTAGTAAATGGATGGTCACATTATATAACTGATACATAAAGAAAGTAGTCATTGTCAATGCCCAGGAAAAAACCCCATAATTTACTGCTAAAAATAGAATTGTGACACTTCATGACTTACTAACTGGGTCTTGGTCAGGGTGTATTACATGAACTTCCGATGTGGTGCCTGTTAATTTTAAGTCATAACCTATTTTTGGCCTTAGGAGAGTTTTGCAAACAGAAGGCTATGTTGCACTGTATCCATTGGGTAAATATTTTAGTGGAAATGTAAAATATGTTGCAAGCAGATGAATAGGAATTTACTTCAGAGAACCCAACCTGCTCGTCAGCTTGCTAAGGACTGTCCCCCCTGCCTGTGGGTATTCAGGGACAGTTTGAGGGAATTCTCAAAGAAAATTTTTAACATCTAGGTAATTGGGTACTATTAATATTAAATTGATCTCTTGAGGATAAACAAACATACCATGATAACAATTTATCCTATATAATGTCACAAATGTGTCTACAGGTTATTTGGTTGCTAAGTGGGCTTTCTGCCCTCCATCCAGGGAAAGCCCCAGATAATTTATTTTCCTGAATCTTCTCTCCACCACTGTTTTCCATCCACCTTATTTATTAACATAATTAAACCAAAGTTCAGTCTTGGCTTCTACAATAACTACTCATACTTGCAAAGCTTTTACCGATAGCATTGTCATGTTAGTTATACTACCCTTGTATCTCTAAAGATTATCTTACAGTATTTATTTGATTACATAATACACTCGAGCTCTTTAAGGCAGATAGGACCATGTGCTAGGCAGTTTGTCTTCTGGGGATTGCATGTAACAAGTGTGCAGTAAACTGCTAAGCCAGCATGAGTCACAAGCAAAATCTATTTAAGAGAAGAAGGATGAGCTTTTGCAGTACAGCTGGAAGCAGAGCGGAGGGGACCTCACCAGGTCAGCTCCTTGTTCTGCGAGCGGAGCAAGGGCTGCTCGCTCTGCCAGACCTTATCTCTTTAAGGAAGGATGCTTTTCCAAAGTAGCCAACTCCTTCCTGTGCCTGCCATTGCAGTCAAACCTTTCCTGCTTTTGAGCTCTGTTCCTGGCTGCTGCAGGGTGGCAGTGGCCCTCCAGATTAGGATGGATGTAACCTTTGCTTTTCTTTAACATATGCAGATGTCACATACAGAACAGAAATTTCAAAAGGATTTTAGCCAAAACACCAGCCTGAGGACTCCCCTCAGCTCCAATAAGTCTCCTGCGTTGAAGTTTGTGTTGCTCTAGGATGATTGGATGGGCATTGGTGTAGCAAAACCCCAACAGGGTGAGCGAAGAATGAGTAATATATTGTTCCATGAGTGTTGGAATTAGTTAACCCTGTGGTTTCTGGGTTTACTGCTTTATTTATACATATATCCTGCAGTATTCCTTAGTTATGTGTTGGTGTTTTGTTGACCCCTCATGCAATACCTCTGAGCCCTCACTATAGCCTCATGTATACTTCTATATTTCCTATCTCCCTTCGTGCCCAGACATGCAACTCTTCAAATCCACTATCCAGTTCTGTGAAATGAGGTGAACAGGTCTCATGCTGCATTGCTACTGCCTTTCAAACTGGGGGCATTTGCTTGAGTCCTTCCTGGCCAGAGATTGTTCACAAAACAGGTATGACTTTAACATCTCTGAAAGCGCTATGTCTTTATCAATTTAAGTTGAAATAAGGCAGCAGGCTCAAAACTTATCAAGACAGACAAACAGGGCAGGCAGCCCAAGTACATTGACTTCACTGTCTGGGGAAATGAGGCTAAAAATAATAGTATATTTATTTCTGGAAGAATGAAATTGGGTTTGATCTACCAATCTCTTTAGTTAATAAGGGTAATGGAAATGAGATTACACTGGCTGATTTATTATTCCTGGTGGTTTTTAATTTTGTGGGTTTTTCTTTTGAGTAATTAAAAAGGATATTTTCCTGCTTTAAGTGAGTGCACTAGATCTCATGAATCTGAAGTTTTCAAATATATTCTTAACCTGAAGACCCCAAGAAAGTGCTAGTTTTCCTTATAACCATTCATTTTCAATGTAAGACCATGAAGCTAATCTTACAAAGACTTCTTTGAAGCTTTCCATGTTTCTCTGAGGCTGTAAGTCCTATTTACGCCTTGGCTGTTTATTTGCATTTTGGTTCTGCCTTCCTCCATTTATGTCCTTTACAGATCTGGAGTTCTCAGCAGAATCAGTCATGACTGGTTTTAAGCACACAGATATAAAATGAAAACTGGATTTTTTTTTTTTTTTTTACCCGCAAATTTCGGTTTCCCTAAGAGAGACCTTAGAAGGGAAGCATAGGCAGTGGTGGTGATATTAGGTGGTAGCCCAGCTTCCTGTTCTACGTAAATACTGGAGGCTGTTTTCTGCCACAGAAGAGCTGGCTGAGCCAGAAAGCTGCTATGGGTTAGTGCTGACATAGTGCAGTCTGACAGCAGCAGGATGATGGCTTTTAAAAATAGGACTTCTTGCCATTTTGTGTTCTTGTCAGTGTGTCACAACTGTCATAAGGTCACATTTGTTTTTCCTACCAGTTTCCTCTTCTGGTTATTGCCATCATCAAAAGAATAAATTAATTTTGTTGGTGTGGGTTTTCATCCTTGCAATGACAGGAGAAGAAGGAAAACCACTTGACTCTTTTGCGGTGCCCGTGGTTCCTTTAGGACCACAGATCTGCATTCATGCCGTGGCGTTTGCTATGTGAGTTATGGGGGTGAGGCTGAGCTCTGCAGAGCATGGTGCTGAGTCTCTAATGCTCCTGTTATGAGGCATTTGACCTTTCCAAGGATAGAAGCGTCAGCTGCCTGCAATGCTGCAGGAGTGGATGCCTCTTCCCATGAAACTCAGCCACACTGTGAAGCGATGTAAGCAGAAAACAGGGAGAAAGAGAGGAGCAGAGTTTGGCTTGGTCAAACCAGTTGACTGAATTATTCAAACACCTCTTGTCAGCCTGCTCAGCTGTCCCAAAACCTGACTGCTGAAGCCTGCCATGCGTAATCTCTGTGGAGTGCATGTCAGAGGGCTCTGGCGAGCCTGTGGCAACGCTGCAGTGAAATCAAGCTGGCTCTACAAGATTTGGTAAAAGCCAGGGCTGTGCTTGGCATTAGGAATGACCCTCGGTGCCCATAGAGCTTGTGCAGTGAGAGGCTGTGTCATTCCCAGTGAATTCCCTCAGCTGCCTCCATCCCTTGGGCTGGCTGCATCCCCTAATGTGCACTGAGTGGATCAGTGGGCAGAATGGCTGCTGGGGACAGCACCTTTCTCACCCGGGTCACTGCGAGCAGGTGGGATCCCCTGTGTCCCCTCTCCACGTCAAAGTTCCTTCAGCTGCAAAGCTGGAATAATATAAAGCTTAATCTTTGGGCTAAACTTCTATCTGAGTCCAAGGTGGGCTTTTTATAGCTTGTAGTAAACAACAAGCATGTTCCCAAGGCTTTGTAATTAGCCTTTTTTGTAAAGATGAAATCAGTGTACGGTCTCCTTGCAGAACTTTCCATCGTACTTGCACTCAGTCTTGAATGAGCCAACATTTATTATCCTTTAATACATCCTGTAGAGGCTTTTCTAGGGCTGGCAGCAGGAGTGTCCAGCTGTGAGCAAGTGCCTGCAGATACATTTCCATGGCAATTTACCTTTGAACTTCAAAATAAATTCCGCAGAAAAGGAGCAATCATCTGCTTCAGAAATGGGAAGGACAGTTTAGGAATATTCTTTTTTTGTTTTATGAAAGCAGAAAAATCCCAAAAAGGCAGGTTTACAGGAGAGGAGAAGAAATATCTCTCCTAAATTTAACAGCTGAACGGGAAATCTTTTAGAGCAATCAAATCCACTCAGACCCAATACCATCCCTCTAATTACTAATGCCAGGATGTGGCCGATGTTAATCAGCACCGTTAAGCATGTGACAGAAAATACAAGAAATGAAGGAATGTCAGGAATTTGACTTCCCAGCAGAAAGTTTTGTGGGAAAACATATTCTGAAGTATATTTATACTTTCCAGTGAAATAACATTCCCCAAAGGTAATCTAACAAGCAGGTCCGTAGCAAAGAAGATAAAATGGGTAATTACTCTACATGCTGTCAGGCTGCCAGGATTAATGGATTTTCCTAGGGAAAACTGAATAATCAATGTAAAAGAAGGAGCATGATAAGTTTTAATAGAGAAAAAACCAAAGAATTTCTCATGTGTCCATAATTTTATACTGTTTTTCACAAAGGGTTTGGGGAGCCACCCAGTCTGTCAGCATGTGAATAGCTGGTAAATGCAGGTAAGCACGATGGTGCTTGCTGCTGATCTGGTCTTCAGAAACAGGGGGTGTGTGTGACATTTCCACAGTGATAGTGATGGGGGGGACGAGCTAGAAAGTGCAAACCTGTATTTGTGCCTTATGGACACTCTCTGAAATTTCAGGATTTGAAGAAGTCCCACTTTGTTTTAAATCAGAAGTTGATTATGTTGTAAATATATCACCATTTTGGCAAAAAATGTTACTGCAAGACATGCCTTTTTTCCGAAATGGGAATGTTGAAAATGTCAGGTGTGACAGGAGGCCTTAATGCTAGTAAAACTGTTCTAAATGGAAAGAAACCTGTGTTTTAAAACTTTTGACCAGTTTTGTTTAGAAATGAAAGCTGTTCTGTGAGTTTAATACCCACTTACTGCCCTGGTATGGGACATATTCAGGGTTCTTTTCACAGTCACAAGTGACAGTCACTGGGACAAGGCACTTCCCCCAGTGCTGAGGTGTGGAAGCCATATTGAAAACTGTGCAATATGCGATACAGTCCTGGAGCTGATGTTTTAATTTGTAACTGGCTGTGACTGTATGTTTTTGTTTGAATTTACAAATGAGTTGGAGTTTTACGTGCACCCGTTTGGATTTACACACCATAAGCTTATGAGTAATCAATACTGTCCAAATGACTTCCTAATAATAAAAACACACAGTCTGCCAGATCTAAGTCCCAGTATTACACTACAAAGTAACTGGGAGATTTGCTGTTGGCATAAATAAAAATCACGTTTTCACAAACTAAGCTGTAAGTGGTGAGAATTGTTTATTTTCAACACTCTCAAAACTGGGCCGATAAAACGTATTGTATATTATCTAGTCTACTCCTTCAGTACTAAAAAGCACTGATAACTCTCAAACAGAATTATTGTTTTTTAAAAAGCAGTGAGATAAAAATGTAACCCTGCAAATTTAGCATTTTGAAAAGAATGGTTTCTTGAATACCAGTCAAAGAGAAGAATGCTGCTAGGAGGATGTTGTTGCATAAAGTGCCTGAGATAAAGATTTTACTGTTTTTCATGTTCTCATAAAATTTTAGTGCAATGGAAGATTTTTTTTTCTTTAAATCTCCTTTGTTATGAACACGCTTTGCATAGAGAGATAATAGCTACCTTTGCCTAATCCTCATGATCTGATTAGAACGTGGAGTTGGTATCACTTTCCACTGTCTTTGAACATGGGGGAAAAATATCAGTGTTTTATTCCAGAAGAGTTGATGAGTTTTCAAGTTCCCCCAGACATCAGCGAGATCTAATATACTTTAGCCCATGACCAAAATAAATTGCAAAATTTATCTGTCTGCTTTAATTTTTAAGTGTCTTCCAGTATCGGGACCCCAAACCTAATTTGCTTTTCAAAGAAATTTGAATTTTTCTAAATAAATGTTTAAATTTTTTTCAAATGCAAGAATTTTTTTTTTCTTCAGCACAACCTAAAATTGTACATCCTATGTGTAAGTGCCTTGTGAAGTGAAAGGGAATTCTATGGAAGTTTCTTTTTGTTAAGGCTGATTCTTACAATAACACATCCTTCACACGTTGGGTTGAGGGAGTTATGTATCCCAACAAACTGCTGGTGCAAGGATGCACTGTGCAGAAGTTTATCACGTTATTGATGTCAGGGTTTTGGTCCTCACATGGAGCAAACTCTTTGATTATCTAAAATGCAGTCATATGAAGGTCCAGTTCTTCAGCAACGCTGGTTGTCCTGCCTTTTGTTCTGCTGCTCTGTATGAAGTTCATATTCCCAGCCTTTCACTGTGACTAATTGTAAGCTTTTTCTTCACTTTTCTTAACAGTAAGAATTATCTTTAAAAAGAATACAGTTGCTTCAGATATTTCTAGGGAGCCATCCTTGAACCTGAGGAGTACCTGCAACGAACGGTTGAATCAGAGCCCTGTGTTGAAATTGTGAGTCCAAGAAATGAAGCCATTGTAAGAGGGAATGTTTGATTTTTTTTTTTTTTCTTTTCCTGTGAGTCACTGAAGGTAATAGAATATTAGTCTCCAGCCTACAGATGTGTCATTCACTTTACAGAAGATAGCAGCTGTCTTCAGGTTAATGAAGTGACTGAGAAAAACAAAACAGACTCCTGAAGAGGCATTTGCAAGATTATGCGAAGAGGTGGGCTGGCAGTGGATGTGCAGAAAATGATCTGTGCAAGCAGGTCTGCATGGTGATAAGCTCCGGATGCCATTGCCCATGCTACTGCTTTCCCTAGGTGCTCAGACCCCTGTTCAGAAAAATAAGTGCTTATTTAAATCCAGTCTGAACAGGAGACTACTGATGTCTGTATTTAGCTTTAAGGAGATGTTTAAAAAAGCATTTGTTTTAATGGGACTGAAATATGTTCTTAATTTTAAACACATTTTTAAATACTTTCTGAAACAGTGAAGCCTTGCTGTTTTAAAGCTCTTGTGTGAGCTCGAGGCCGAGTGTTGCAGATACAGTCCTGTTTATGCTCGGAAATACAGGCTTCATTTGCTGCCATTGCCGCACGATCTGCAGTTGAAAACTGTGATCATGGGTCATGGAATGAGCACTTAATTTTAACCTTGATGTAATCTTGCTGATTACACAGTAACTTATTAATTTATTAGTTAAAATTAATTTATTAATTAAAAATAGATGGTGGGCTCCCTCATATTTTGATTAACCTAATAGCATCTACAGCAAGAACCGAATTTGACCAGAGACATCATTACAACTTCTAATATAATGATCTGGAGGGTTATTGAGTGCATCCCTTGAAAGACATTCACTTACTAGGCAGCTCATCTGCATGAGTAACGGCTTTTTTAAAAACACTATGGAAAACATCCTGTCACTGATTTTGTGAAATTATCTTATATCCTCTGGTCATGCATGAGAAGCTCCATCAGTTGTCTTTTGGCTTTAACTGGATGTTTTCAGCGAGAGAAGATGCCAAGGCCAAGGGGCTTTGACCTCCTATAAACCTGTGACCAAAGTGACAGACAGTAAGACATAAACCTAAGGACCAACGCCAAGATGCAGTTTGATTACAGATGCACTGAGTGATTTGGAAAGATAAACTCTGCATGACCCTGCGAAGAGGAATGTTGCTGAATGCTCAGTATTTCGAGTGAAGCCACTGGAGCAATCAGTACTTCAAACAAAAAGTTGTCTCTTTAGGGCTAAAATGCAAATCTATATCCCTTTGGTGGAGTCTGAACATACAGGTGAATTATCTGCACCTCCTTTTTGGAGGCATCTGGGTATGCAACCAAGTACGCTGCGACCGATGTATTAATGCTGGCTATGGCAGTGAGAGGGGAAATTGTGTTTGGGTACTTTTAAAACTCCGCATTTCCTTTTTGAAATGGATTGCTGTGCCTGTACCTGAGGTCAGGTGAATATTTGGCCAGCTGCATGAGCCGAACCTGCTGGTGGGGTTTCAGATGGATCAGCTGAATAAAGTTCTAAGGAACAACAGTGGGAAGACTCATGAATAATGTCCTGTTTTCCTTCTGCATGTCCTCATCTCCTTTCCATTCCACATGCTCTATCTACCTTCTTTGGAGAAATGTGAATCCACATTTTGGGAATGGTGCGAGTACTGTCTTTTATTACTCTTTTACTTTAAAAAGTGGAAAAGAATAAGTAAGCAGATTACAGATATTAATTGCTTTCATATTTGGACTTCTTGTGCCTTTCTATAGAATAAGTAGTGATATTTATTGCTTTTCCTTTGTAGGAGCCCGGGAATTTTGTATCATCTCAGATTAACCCTTCTCAGCACAATTTATGGTTACCAACACTGTAAATGTATTAATGATGTTACTGCTTATTACTTTAGAAACAGCTTTAGAAGAAAAGACATCAAGTCAATTTTGATGCAGCATTTCTGTTTGTAACTGAGCTTCTGTGTGGATAATAGCCTAAAAGTGCACTCATGCAATGTTATTCAACTTTTCTATCGTATGAAAACAACTGGAATTTTAAGAAGCATGATGTTTATATTGTCTGGACTGTAGCAAAAGTTTCTTCCCCAAAATACAGGTACTAAGGTTTCACTGTGTCCAAAGGTGTTGTTAAAGACTGAACCAAACAATTCTAATGCTCTATTTAGCTCTAGAACCTGAGGAAAATGTCTTTTTGCACACTCTGGAAAGACAGTACGTGCTCTGTTTCTTCCCAAACAGGTCGCATATCTCCACTCTACTGTACATTTGCTATGAACTCAACCTGTGCCCAAGTATTTTTGCACAGAGAACACCCACCCGGATTGCTTCATGTGAATTAAAGTGTTAAGAGTTTTGCTTATTTTGATGGTTCAGGCTTATGATATTGATCTCTTCTGTGTAGTTTCTGGTCTCTGTGGCCACTGGGACCACTGGGCAATTTTCTATGCAGAATATTCTGTTTCTATGCAGAACAGAAGAGCTGCGGAAGGCTGTTCCCTGAAAGAGAAAGGCTTCATTCTCAGCTCTTAAGGTCTCATTTCACAGAGGTGTAATTGCACTGGCATCGAGGTAATTGCTTCTGACTTGTCCCAGGGTGCTGGGGAAATCCAGCCTTCCAGTTTTAAGTTTAGAGTAGACAAAGGGAAAATCTCACGCTGGATACCTTCGACTGCAAGCAGTAGCACATGAAGCTTTTTGCTGTACTACTGCTTTTGACGTTGGAAGACAGATGTCCTCCAAGGGGATTCGGTAGGTGACGAGGGACTCCAGATTAGAAGGTGGAGTATCTTTGGGTCACCTGTGTATGTTTTTGTCTCCTAACAAGTGACAGGGCAAGCCAGCCCTGGGTATTTGCCTGCCTGCTAGGAATGCCTATGCTGTGTGGTCATGGATGTGAGTGCAGCTCAGGTAGAGGTGAGATATACTGGTGGGATGAGCCTTTACTGGACTCCGTAGACATTTCAACGTGTCTAAGAAAGTTATGGGTGAGGGTAGAGCCTGCACTAACTTATCATATGGAATCATACTGGAAGGGAGCTACTTTAGGGCAGGTACACTGTAAGCATGGCAGTGAGTGTGTTATACCTGTACTGTGAGCTCTCCCTGCTGTCCTGGATTTACTGAACTCTAGTTTCCATGAGCTTTGAATGTGTCAGCTGAGTAGCTCTTGATATTTATTTTTTTTTTTTTTGTAATCTCCTTCAGACAGTTAAAGAGATTTCCCATGTGGCTGGGGTAAATGCCAAGCTGTAGGCAGCAATAGTTTATAATCCTTTCAAGAACATTGGCACCAGTCTTTAAAATATCTGTAAGTTCTGTCAAGAACATTTTTTTGGAACTGGAGACAATCCCTATAGAGTGCTTAAGTCGATTACACACACTCTGTAGTGGTGTTGCTGTTGCAGCTTTTCTATTTTTAGTTATGAGGGTCCCTGAGGATGTAAACATGGGTTTTCCTCATTCATCAGCTTCAGGAAAGAACATGAAATGATTATTCTTCTGCTTGTGTGTGATCAAAGAGTCTTTTACGAAGGTGTGACACCAGATCACGTGTTCGGCCTTTCATCAAGGCTGCTGCTCTACTGGCCCGCAAAAAGTTAAACTACTTCACGTACTTGTTTACGTTCCAGACACCCCAGATGTAATGCAATAATAAAAGTAACCAAAGCAAATAACCAAAATGGTTATAGCTCTTCCCTTTTTTCAGGATAGTACATGCTTTAGGTGATGTTTGCGCATATCTCTAAGGGACCAACTCAGTGAGCTACTTCTGCAGATGAGCTGTAGGGCTTATATGTGGGTTTGTGGTAATGCTGATGTTTTTATGAAGTCTCAGAAGCGTGACAGTTAGTTTTGTTTTGTTTAAATGTCCCTTGTCAGTACTAAAATGACTTTTATAGACTACAGCATGAACAAATATGGGATTTTTATGTTAAAATTCTGAAAGTCACTGAGATCTTCAAGAAGAAAGAAGAGTCACCATCAAAGTCAGTGCTGAAGATTACGTCCTGGGAACAAATGCTGGAAGCTGGTCACTGCCTGATCTCTTGCAGGTGATATACAGTAGAAAGTCCTTTAAAGCACAAGAACTTTGCTCCACTCATGAAATTAATGATATTGTTTAAACCAGAGTTTCATTCCTATATAGTGGTTGTTCCTATGCATTGATCTCTCTATTTAATGGCAAAGTTTTCTTGCTTCTGTTCAGTCTGCAGTTTATCTGTCTTCATAGAGAGCATTACACCAGGAACCTGCATTTTGTGGTGTCAGGATGGAAAGGAAAAGGAAAGGCCTTATAGGTCACTCCTGTGTCTTTGAAAACTAATTTCTTTCTCCCTTAGAAGATTCAGGAGTCACCTGTAGTGAACTGGAATAAGGTATGCCTTAAGGTATGTTAAGTGTGAACTTGTTCCATGAGCAACTGTTGAAATGTTTGTAATGCATAAGTCAGAGTAAGAAAAAATTATTGTGCATTTGGGAGAGATGAACATATTTCCAATAATTTTGCTTAATGACTGTGCCCTTTTCTGACTAACACTCCCCAGATCTTAATGAAATAGCATGGGTTTGCCACAGACACTTTTCCTAGGCAGCAAACAAAACAGCATTGATGGAAACAGCTTACCAGAGAGAACGTTGACCTCAGAGCAAAATCTCTGCCAGCAGGAGGTAGGACATGGGCTGCCAACTCTGCATTGTCAGATCACTGCAGACAGCAGATATGCAGATGATGATGTTCCCTCAGAAGACATTAGAAAACAAGAGGCAGTGGTATCCTAGAGGATTAAGAACAACTGTCATAGCTGTATCAGGGCATTCAATATAGCTGTGAGTCTCAAGAGAGTCCAGCCCATCTGTTGTAAATGCGCAGCTGTCGGGAAGATGGTAGGTAGCATAGGAACCAGACCTTGCCTTGTGTCCCTGTGGATACTAATGACAGATCAATCCAAACCTCTTGTCCCTGTAGATATTAATGACAAATCAATCCAAACCTCTTGAGATTTGGGACGTTTTTTCTTTTGCTTAATTTCAAGTGAAAAAGATAATTCCCATGCAAAATTTTAACTGTTGAGTAAGTGCTGGTAGGAAACATTTACATGCAGTATTTTTCTTTGTTAATAAGCTGTACTGCCCAATCAAGGTTGTGATCCTAGAGCTTAGGGCAGTGGTGTCTCTACACACTGTGCGAGACAGGTCCATTCCCAAGGGATCTTTCACCTGAAAAACAAGACAGTAGAGCGGAAACAGAAAAAGCAAAATGACTTACGCAAAGTCGTGAAGGTCTGCAGTAAAGCCAGCAGTGGAGTTCAGGTGTTTTAATTCATGGAATAACTCCCAGCCACAGGTTGGACCAAGTCTAGTAGCATGGACAAGTGAGGATCTTTTAATATCTCAGATGTACTGAGTTTACTTTTTGGGGAACTTTTCTTGTAGCTGGGGTGTAGGAAGACCTAGAACATTGTGAGCAGTCGGTAAGAGCAGCCAAAGGACGTAGAGAGGCTCAGATTATTGTGGCTGCTCTCTTCTTGTGGAAGCCAACGAAAAGGTGCTGCAAACATTTGCATATGGAGACAAGATCTATGGTATCAGCTGTGCTCTTCTAGCCATAAGACAGGCGAGTTAGAAGGTGGCAGGATTTCCCTCTGTAGAAACACAAGGTCTCCAAATGTTTCAAAATGTTCTATCACTACTTCAGTTCACAAAGCTTTTCTTTGGGTTTAAGTAGTGTTTTTAAAGTGTCCTATGAAAATTAGACATTTGCTATTACTGGCTTTCAGAGAAGTTTGTGTCCATGGATGTCTAGGTGAACCAGGTAGTTACATGGTCAGCACACTCACGTAACACACAGGTTCTCTGGATCGCTTCTGAGACTGATTTAACTGTGTCAGCCTTTCATTTCCCCCTTTTGTCAGTGGTGATGTCTTCTGCTTCTAATAGCCACCTGGAAATCGGTTTACAGACGTGCCATCAGTAGCATTCGCATACCTAACTCCCTGGCTGAGCATGTGCTCAGCACAGTGCAGATGGGTATAATAGCGCGGTGCAGGCAGAAGAGCGCGACCAGAGTCAGGGTTATGTAACGATTCAGTTCTGCCCTAAGGCCTCACCAAGAATGCTACTGATGTTTTGAACTCTGCAGGAGATAAAATATGTTGCTTCTGGTGCTGAAGATGATGCCTGTTTGATGAATAAAGGGTATGATGAGGCCATTCTCTAGGAGGGAAAACCAAACTAACAGAATAAAGCATGCTGATTAATTTAAATTGAACTGGGACATAGATTTGAGGGAATTGCGTATTGTTTTCATAAGGCACAGAGCAGCCAAGTCCAGAGAGAGAGTCGTAAAGCAGAGACGGAGAACCTGAAACTAATGCTGGGAGGCAATCTGGTGGCTGTTGAAATGAATGGGTGAATGAGCCCACCACGCAAGACAACACACAGTAAAGCCGAATGGCCGTTAATCCCTTGGAAAGGGAAAATATACCAAAGTGAGGGAAAGGACAGGAATGACAGTTCCTGCAAGTTGGTGGATCTCTTCTATTCTGCATGCATTATATACCTTTGTGTGTTCTACTGATGCCCTGAGACTCAGCGTGCCTGGGTTGGAAAGTGAGTCCAGGTTTGAGTATTTATAGCACAGACAAATTGTAGCTGAAATGAAGAAGCCCTTAAAGAAGTGGAGGGGACACGGGGACCTTCTGGCCTGCATAAATAATGCTCCAGCACAAACATGCCCATCACTGCACATCCATACTTGAATGGAGAGGAAAATTTGCTTTGACAGCTTGTGCACAGTAACTGGCAGCAAAATAACGTGTCGTGTAAACAGGCCAAGACAGATCTGCTCTGTAAGCTGATTAGGTCTTTGTTCTTCCAAGTAATTATTAGTTATGAGGAAGGGTTACAAATGTTCTTAACACCTTGCAGGCGTCCCCAGGCCTGTTGTGGAGAGGTGCGCTCACTCAGCTGCTGCTTTCGTTAGTGGTGAGAAGGTTGGTTAATGCTTTCGCTTCGTCATTGCTGTGTACCAATCACTGGGTGGGCACTGTGGGCAGCACGGGAGAGACTGTTTGCCCCATAACGATATGAAGCAGGGTCATGGCTTACATGACAGCTCAGGCAAAGGAAGCATACAAGAGAGAGGAGAGGGGTTGCAGAATGATCTGTACTTTCTGTGTGGAGCTCAAGGAGTCCGTGCTGCGTTCCCAGTCACAAGGGCTGGGCAGCGATGTTCAAGGCAATTCTGTAAGCTTTTCTCTCTCGTCTGGTCTGCCACAGTCATAAATCTCAGATGAATTATGATTTTGCTCTTATTTTTTAATATATATACACACACATATCTTTTATTCTTTCACCAAGAAAATATGAGGAAACTGGTTCTTCTGATGGAGCTTACACAAGGAGTTTGATCAGAATGATGCTTGAGAGTTCAGACCCATAGAGGTAGAAAGTAGGAAGGACAAGAAAGCCAGCGATGAAAGACTCTCATTTCCTACAGCTACAGGGTCTGGAGTTCATCTCTCTTTCCTTTATTTGCTATGGCATAAAGTGATCCCAGAGCAGGTGTTGAATGGGTAAGCTGAGCAGCTAAAAAAAAGTAGTTGGCATTTCATATTTTAGCAAGGTATGCCTGTATTTGAAGTTGTGTGTATTTTGTGGTGTCTCTGACCTACCAAGCCTTTGTAATTTAGCTTTTTGGGTGGTAAATTCATTTGTTCTCATGCAATGTTTTTATTGGTCCAATTACTGAGGCTCCAGTAAGGGTGGGAACATTGGACAGGGAATGCTCTTAATAGTTTAAACGATTTTAAAACCAGAACTCAGACTCCTGTCTTGTCTGACCTTCTGAATAATAGACCACAAGTTCCAGACAGTGCTTCCTACATGAATTCTAAGAACCTGTGGTTTGAACTCTGTGCTTGCTAATTTAGAGACCCAATTGCTGATAAATCCACAAGACTCAGGAGTAGTCTGCTTGGTGTTAAGTTGCCTGAAGGCTAGATTTTATTTTCAGTGTCTGACCACTTTTCAGACATGGCAACTAGTTTTAATTCCTTTTCTTTTTCCTCTCAATTTTTCTGGTCTCAGATATTGCCTCTCTAGGCTTATAATTATGGGTCATGAACAAGGTGTCTTCCTTTGAATATCTTGCTAGACTGAACTCTTTCAGTTTCTCATAAAAATAGTGGATCAGAGAAACTAAGGAGTAGGTGTATAATTAGCTCTGAGATGACTAAACAGTGGGAGTTACAACTTGTCAGGAGGTACTGGTATTGGCCCCAACAAGAAGGAACAAAAGTGAGTGGGCCACGTTGTTGGTAACATGTTCCTTCTTTATTTTTAATATTATTTTCTGTACTGGGAGGACCGTCAACTACTCACCTTCAGTTCTCATAACTCAGCTGGTGCACTGGTAGCATGGATGATATTCTCCTCGCACTACAGTGAGCACTGGCATTGTACAAGCAACTCTGAGGGACGTATATAAGAGGTGAAGAAATACAAGCAGGTGAGAGTATAAAACATGTTGGATTGTTTGCATTTTGAGTTTATTTTGCACAGCACTGTACCAGGAATACCATGTCAGCAGCAATAATTAATATTCCTTCATAATTCAACAGGAGGAGGGAGAGAGCTGCGGGAACAAAATGGATTGTAGCCCAACTGCCTCATAAAACTGATTATTTTTTTGTTTGAGGATATTTTTAATTTAACCTTTATGTGAATCTCTTTTCTGTATACAATTATGTATGTTTTCTTTGTTGTCTGCATTCATCTCATGTGTCTACAATGTATCTTTAAATGCATATTGGCCTGGTAGACCATTGCTACTCATCTTCATGCATTTCACTCTTCTCAGATGCCCATAGTTAACATCCAGGTATGAGGGGAAATAAGGAAAAGCCCTCAGGAAAAATGCCAGCAAAGCAGCATGTCATGAAATAGAGCTAGAGCCCCTAGATGGTTGTGTTTTGAAAATCAATGAGTCGCAAGAGGACGACAGGACCATATCCATTAGGGACATGATGGCCAAGCGTTTGTCTGTGGGTGATGGCATCTGGGGATGCCAAACCATAACATGTGTTGTACTTAGAGCAAGTGCTTCAGGAACAGTTCCCTTCTTGACTGGAAAGGGGAACTGGAGTCTCTGGGGTCTGTGAGCTAAGCTGAGAAACAAGGGCTGTAACACATGCCGGTGGCACGCTCTGCTGTCAGATCTGGCTGTGCCAACATCCCTCTACCACAGATCAACAGTGGTTCCTTCACATCTACAATAAATAAATTTGGATGGGAAATACGTGCACTTAGGCTACAATCTTTTCTTCTGTACGGTGTGCTAGGGAAGCACTTTTCAACTGGCAGGGTCTGCCGCTGCTGAGACACTGCCTGCTGAATAAGCCATGAGCCCTTAGCCTCTGTGCTGGAAGCCTTGAAGTGTAATGAGCTTTGGAGGGATTCTGGTTTGATTGCAGTGAAGCATAGCCTAGATTCTCATGGCCTTTCACCCCACGGTTTGTCCTGTGCTCATACCAAGGCATGGTAAGTATGCGGCCAAGGGACTCTGCAAAATTGGATGAAGTAGAGGAGGTTGATAGATACAGTCGTGTCATTGGCTACTAACTAGGATTGCCTTTCTTATCCCCCTTCCATGTCTATAAAACAAATTCTCTAAGAGTAATCATGGACTTTGAATTTCATTACTGCTGATACATTTTGTAATATCTCCCAACATTACTCTCTCAACTGATAATTTGGTTGAGCTCCCTGCTGCACATGCTAATGCTTCAGTGTGGAGGCAGTGGAAAATTATTTAATAAAACTTAACGCTGCTTTCATTTCATGGCTGTTATTATCAAATATTAGTCATTGCTGAGAATCTTTCCTTGAACAGTTCTTTCTTATCATCTTTATGCATTTGGCTATCACCTCTTTGAAATGCAACAGCATCTTGGGTGGTAAATGAAGGCAGCTTTCATTTTATTCAGCTGTGCATTTTGAAAGCCAGTGTGATGTTAAGAAACAGAACTTATTGTCATTTCTGTGTCTTCTGTGGTATTTCAGCATAAAAGATAAGTTTTAGTTGAAGTCTAATGGATGAACAACAGGGTTGAAAAATTTACAAGTGGTTGTTTACCGATGAAGCTTGTCCAAAAATGTATGTGCTTGATTCAGTCAAAGTTAAGAAACTTTTGCTTGATTTTGGGTCAGAAATACTCTCTTCCTCCTAATGTATATGAATATTTAAAAGCTGGGAAGAACAGACCCAGATCTTGCAAAGCTTTCTATATGGTGCATATATAGAGATACTGCTGTGGCGGTTCTTCTGCCTGTTCATATGAACAAAACTGTGTATAAATATTCAAAAGATTTTCCAAGACCAATAATGTTTCCGTTGTGGATTGAAAAGCCTGAATCATGTTTATTTTCTGCTTATATTCATTGGGTAATGAAGATAGGTGCTATTAATGTTACTTTGGTGAAAATCAATGCATATTCTATTGAATAGGATGTGCCTGTCTCATACAGCCATGCTGCTCTGTCAGGGTAGAAAAACACTGTATTTTGTGTTAGAGACTAGATCTATGAAAATAACAACCCTCAAACAGTTTTTAATACCAAGGTGATGTTTCATAATATATTCTGGTTTACTATGTTTTTTTCCTCCATTCTTAGCATCAGACAAAGTCAAATTGCTATATGCTTCATGTTGATATATGTTCCACCCAAATCACACCCAGCAGGCAGCACTACTCGTATTATTTCTTTTCTGCAGCTTGAATAACTTCTAAGCTGTTTGGAACCTGCTACGGCCTGATCTGCACGATGGTGCTGTCAACTGCATTTTGCATGGCTTTGGCTGGACTAACACTAGTTCACCAGGAGAGGTAAGGAGCTCTGGAACACCTGGAGCATCAGAACATGGACATTCAGGTTAACTGTGTTGGATGGGACTGTGATTAGTCTCATAAATCTATCTGAAGGGGGCCTACAAGGGTGCTGGGAGAGGACTTTTTACAAGAGCCTGTAGTAATAGGACACGGGGTAATGGGTATAAATTGAAATCAGGGAGGTTTAGATTAGATGTCAGGAAGAAATTCTTCACAGAGAGGGTGGTGAGGCACTGGGACAGGTTGCCCAGAGATGTTGTGGATGCCCCATCCCTGGAAGTGTTCAAGGCCAGGCGGGATGAGGCTTGGAGCAACCTGGTCTAGTGGAAGGTGTCCCTGCCCGTGGCAGGGGGGTTGGAACTAGATGATCTTTAAGGTCCCTTCCAACCCTAACCATTCTATGATTCTATAAATGTCAGGCCTGAAGGAGAAAGTGCTATGGTTTGATATTGATGTCTTAATGACTCGATTTTTGGTTTTGTACGAATTCCATGCTGCATGGGGCTTTCTGAGGAAGACTTTATTGCAACAGTGCTCTGCCACTTCAGAAAGCCAGCCGAGCCTGCCTTTATGATAGCTTTTCATTATGCTTTTCCTCAGATGTGCTACCAGTATAAACGTGGAAACCCTATTTGCTCTCTGTTCTGTGGGTGTCTTGAGTGAACTCTCACTGTGAGTGACTGGGAAAGGTGTTTTCTTACACTTACGGCATCCGTTATGCCTACGCGTGAAGGGGAATGTTGTCTCTCTGTAAATGAGGAGTCTCTGGATGTTCAGAGGACTTTCTGGGAAGGCATCAAACTTAACTAAAAATGAAAAGAGATCTTCTCTTGTTATCTCTGAGGTCATACCCGCTGAAACTCAATTTAAACATGAATTATTTGCTAAATGATAAAAGAGCTTCCACAGAAGCATGACTGACTACCAAGTCAGAATTTTCTCCATCTGACAGAAACTGGTCCTCCCCAGACTTTGTACCCAAGATGTATTGCCATTGCCATTTCATGAGTCAGGTAGCAAACCTGAAGTTGTAAGAAAACCAAATATATCACTCAATTTCAGTTAATTTCTATTTGAAGTAAGATATGTCTGGGGAGGCAGTATCTTTTATTATCACATTTAAAAAGAATAGGCAAACTTCTGGGTGTACAAGTCTGTCTACTTGCCAGGCTGATTGCTCTTTTCCCCTTGGAGACATTTGGAGATCTCATCGTGTTTTGGGGGTAGTTGAGTGCCTGAACATGTTTCCAGAAGGGCTGAACTCAGTGACCCAAGATTAGTGGATATGTTCAAAGTATTATCTCCCCAGGTCCTTCCCTGCCTCCACCTGGGCAATGCAGTTTAATTCTAGTGTGCCCAGCTCTGGCTTTCACCTCTTTGAATCAAGAGACATCTTTTGGGTTTTGCTGGTTTCCATGCCCGAGATCCTACTTCTCCCTTGTGCTGTGCAGGGCGCTGCGTGCCCGTTAGCATGCATGCTGGAGATCCTTGCTTCCCAGCAGGTAGTCTGTATATCTTGTGGTGGTGTGGGATCCCTTGAGATAAGCAGAGATCTGTAAATTTAAATTGTGATCACTGCAGGATTGTTTTAAAGGTCAGCTGCCATATTTGCACAAGAGGGTTGAGAGTGACTATTTGCCTCAGATGATTTATGTGGACCAGGATCGTGTCCAAATATTAATAGTGCTGATTAAATAAGGCTGGGGAAAGTATTCTGTCTCTGCAAATATTGAACCTTCTATTATATTTATAATCCCACAGTAAAGGAAAACTTAGTAAGAACATTGGGCACATCTTCAATGTTACAGACTTAGGGGAGTTTTTAGCAATTTCAAATCAAAATCCCACCCTTGTGGAGTCGGGCATCTGTAGGGGTAAGGCCAGCCAGTTTTCTTCTGACTGATGTAGCACAAACACAAATAAACTGAAGATTTAAAATTCAGGCAGCTGAACTGTAACCCAAAGTGAATGAGCAACAAAACCATTAGAAGGATTTAACTTCTTCAAATGCCAAAAAAGTCGCAATTTTTTTTTGTGGGGGGAGGATCCTCACAGAGGTTTTTAAAAAAAAAAAAAAAAAGGGTTAAAAAGCACCATGTGGGATTTTCAACGGGGCTGTGGACACTTATCTGCCTCAGAAATATGTATTCAACAATGAGTATCAGTGCTAGATGATTTATACAGGCCCAAAATCCCATTAATGCAGACATTACATACTACAAAATTCTCTTTGTAGATACAGATCAGCAAACTACAAGAACACCAGTAAATAATCAACAGACCTCAGAAGAAGGGCAAGAATTAAACTCATCCATCACTAACGAGCACGTCTAGCAAATCCACAGAAAGAAAAAAAAAAGGGAGGGGGAAGGTAAACATTTTTATCATCTTGTACTTGTTGGTCATTTATTACTGAGCGTGTGAAGGGTGAGTATCAGTATCACATCTGGAGGTGCTGAGAAATGACAGAGCACAGGGCAGCCGTTTTCTCTTTCTTCAAGGGGTCCGAGGCTTGAGAGGGAGCTCGGGATGTGGCTGGTGGTGGGGCCAGCCCCAAGCAGCCCCAGTGCTCCAGCAGCAAGTCGCTGGGCTGGACTCCTCTGCATCTTTGCTCATTTTGAGGTCTGCCACTGTTATGGCAGAGTATTTTGTCTTCTCTGAGTGATTTTGTACCCTGCACCCTCAACAGCGTCCATCTCAGGAGCAAGAGTCAATGCTGGCCGCTCTATGTTCATTACCCTGTGCAACACACACCAGCATGGGGGCAGAGAGCGCAGCGGCTGTAACTCTGCCGAGGGGCCAACTGTGTCAGAATAACTCATCTGGACCCAGATTCCTCCCAGATGAAGGTCTCGCTCCTGCTGTTTGCTCCATGGAGGTGCTGCCGTCATCTAAGCTCAATGGTCTTTTCCTGCCCCTGGTGTTATATTTCCTGCTACACCCAGTTTTCCAGGTCCATACAGCAGGACACCCGAGGCTGTCGGGACTGGAAGGGAAAAAGGATGCTAAAGGGTTGGAGGACAAGAGTGACTGCAGAGGGGACTGCTTGCTGGTGCAGGGGCTTGAGCTCTGCTTTGTGCCACCTGTGCATGGAGGAGGTGTCTTCCCTGAGACGGAGATGACTAAGTGGGGATTTGTGCAACAGTCCCAAATGTCATTTCATTAATCTGCCCTCTTATAAAATCCAGTGCACCTCATTTGGCTCATAGACATAATCTTTACCACCGTAATAATGTTGCCCTTCTTGCTTACAATGAAACCTCTCTTAATTAGGATTTCATCATTTGTTTGTTTCCTTCACTAAGCATCCCCTCCTAAGTATGGCAGCATATTGCAAAGTGTTCTTTTAAATAAGCAGACCTATAGCTATCCCAGTAAATGAACAAGGAATGCTTTATGGTGCAAATCCTTGTTTTCATTGTTCTTTTCCAATTACTTTGTAATTCACAAGGTTCAGTAGCTCACAATGGGTCTCCCAGCCATTACTGCAAATTCACACAGTTCTGCTGTAGGTAAAACTACATCATAGAAAACTCCAGCAAGAAAAGTAGCTACTTCACTCAACCTTCCTTCCCTTTGACTTTCTCCTGCCTCTCTGAAAAGTCTGTGTGCTCTTTGTTCTGCTCTGACTACGAGGAACAAGTTTTTGCCTGCTGCTGTTGGATACTTCAGAGAGCTTGTTGGAAAATCAAAGTGAGATGGGACTTGACGTGCCTCCTCTCTGATCACTGAGAGTCCTTTTCAGCTGTTAGGAGGAACAGCCCTGCAGCTTCCTATGGGTCTTCAAGAAGCAGCTGCCTTCAGCGCTGCTGTCTCCAGAGGGAGAGGAGCCTGGCATCCCTGCTTCTGTTCTGTGCCGGATTTATCAGAGGGAAGCTGGGATAACGTGCTTCAATCCTTTCTGGGAAACTCTGAATATCTAGGAGAAACAAGGGGCCTGCTCATCTTTTTTCTGTGTTCTCTCTTGCTGCTCCACCCGCCCCTTCATTCTCTCTTTCCAGTGTCCTCCTCTGCGCTGTGTGTGCTGAGAATGAGCTGTAAGAACACCCCTCCCGCTGCTCCTGCGCTGATTGTTCCAACAACAAAAAGTAACCCTGCGGTGAGATCATCAAAGAGCCACTTTATTTTCCAGTGGTAGATTACCATGGCATAGCGAGGAAGCAAAAGTTCATTTGGAGGAGCAAACAGCAAACAACAACTTTTACAAACCAGCTCAGAATTTCTGATTCCTAAAGAAAAAGAGGTGAAACCCCACGGGACCTCTTTCTGTACCCCAAACAGAGTGGACTTTCATGAGATCAGGTCTGAATTAGAGATTTGGACTTTGCTTGTCTAGACCCTCTGTGTGTCTGTCCATCCCTCCCCATCCCTCCTAACAGCTTTGGACACTGCCAGCCAATTTTAATGATATTTGATAGCAGTAGATGGGCTCAAATATCAGGTTCCTGTAAGAATCACAGCAGTAGATGGACAGTAAAATCCCTTCTCCTGCCTAAAGTGAGGAAAAGATGGCACAGAGCCAGTTCTCATTTGATCCAGGTGAACTCTGTCATCATCCCAAGCATGGAGAAAACTTCCACTGAAGTTCGTATATTCCCAGACCTCAGAGAATTTTGTAGAGCTCCACATAGGGACTACTGGGCTGATGCTCATTCTGGTTGTTATGCAGATTTAAAAAACAGTGTGATGTCCGAGTGAAATCAATCCAACTTGTTGAGAGGCTTTACTGGTCTCTGCAGAAGGTCGATGGTAGTAAGGGATGGGAAAAGAGAAGGTCAGCTTGCTAGCAATAAGAGAGACTTTGAACAGGAGTGAGGACAGCGGCAAGGAAAACACTGGAAGATGGCAATGAAACATTTAAAATTAATAAAAGAGAACATTTGTGAATGGGGTCAAAGTGAAAATGGCTCAAAGCAGGGGTCTGAGGTGTAGCAGTGCATTCATCTCATGGTGCAAACAGATGCTGAGAACATGGCTAAGAAAAAATGGTAAGTTTTTCTCAAGGTTCAGAGGTAATTAGATCCAAGGCAGTGGCCAGGCATTAGCATTTCAATCCGTAGGAAGTGCTGATATTTGTTCCCACCCTGAGCTGGCAGGAACAGGCCCAGAAGTGAAAGGCAGGAGAGGAAAGCCCCCATCAAGCCTCCAAGTGGGCTCAGCACATTGGATGCATCCTACTGGGAGCAGCACACTGAAGGCCAGGAAGGAGATGCCAGAAGAGAATGGAATATCACTTTCTGTTTTGTTGCCACGTTTTTCAGGAAGAACCAGGGGGAAAGGCAGTGCATAAAATCCTCAGAGGAAGTTGGAAAAGCATTTAATGTTTCCAAAACTTGAGAAAAAAGTATGAGATGAAAACTGACCTATTTCACCTACTTGCATCTTGTCATGTCAAGTTTACAAGATCTTATCTAAAGGAGTGGTTCTTAGTTGATTGTTTCTAGTCCTGTTCACTAAAAAAGAGTAAACATTTACAGACTTGGTCTGGAAACTTGACCAGAAATTGCTGATGAACCAGAATAAAAATGGGAGAAGCTGAGTAAACATAAACCAACCGTTAAGTGTCTGAATCTGCAGGGCCATAAAATCTATTTTGGAAAGTTCAGCTGTAAGTTTAAGCATCAGGGTAGTTTTAAGTAACTCAGTTTATTTTACAGTTGTTTTAAAGCAGCCTTGAAAAGAACAGGATTGCTCAAATTGCTTAAAATCTCTAGGATATAATGCACTGACTGTCTCCTATGCCAATTTAGGAATGTACCATTAACGTTACAGCACTAAGCTGCTGTCCAACCTAAAGGAGAAGGTACAAGATCATCCATGGCTGATGGATAACATAAGAGCAAGCTGGCTGCTGGTCTCCAGCAGATGTTACATATTACAAAATTCTCTTTACTGAGAATTTACTGGAAAAACTATGGCCCTTAAGAAGAACAGCTCAGCTAGTGATACTACATGTGATAGCTGTACTTGGGAGATGTCATGATTATTTACTACAGGCTCACTGATATTGAAATGTTTGAATAATAATAAATAGAGGCACTGAATTCCTTTTTTGTCATAGTAACTGCTAACCGTTGCAAACTACAGGATATGAACAATTGTTCATGTTAAATGAACCTGAGTTTGAATACCTTTTTTTGGTGAACCACATTTATTTTAAGATAATACAGTTTTTCACTCAGTAATTCCACTGATTATCTTGAACATATGCCACATACAGTTGTCCCAAAAGGTTAAATCTGAACTCCTATGTATTCTTCCCTCAGGGGATGTCTGCATTGAGGTGCAATATTTCATTAAAGTCCATTCCTGAACAAGCTGTTTAAATCCCTCTGCATACTTGGAGTATGTATATTATGGGCTTCCGAAGGCCAGGTCCTGAAATGTGAAGGTATTTCTGAGGTTAGGCTTGTCTGAAAGGAAGCAGTGACCCTTGTGGGGTGTCAGCCCAGTCTCGAGCTCACTATAACACAAAGAAAGCAAAATTTCAGGGCTACCTAAAGAAATTAATCTGCCTGTTAATTATAATGCTAATTAATTTGAACAGCTTTCCTGACAGATTGAAGCGCTGTACAGACATCAGATAGTTCACATGTCCATGTGTACGCCTGCGTCTAGCAGCCACGGAGGTGCCATTGTCCAAGAGGAATCGCCACGTATCCCACAGCCCGCCCCATTGCCATGTACAGTCTGCAGCCTCGAGACAGCAGGTGAAGGCAAAGAGGACGCGTAAGCATGTGTCACACAATTACCCCCGTCTGCTGAAAGGGAATTTAGGCATGAGGGTAGTGCCTCTAAGATGGGGGTGAGACCACTGCTGAAAAGGTAGTCCGGTCAGCATCAGTGTGGTGGTTGTAGCAGTATTTGGTTACAAGGAAACCAAAAGATGCTTTATCTTGAACATGGTCTCATCCCACATCTAGTCTTATTACAATTATTCTATAAATTAAGCATTTCAGATCCAGTGCTATCTTTTTTGTTTTCTTCCTAAATGAAAGCCTTGAGGTAAAGGAAAACAGCCTGATGTGGAAAACATGCCATGCTGCGTAACACTGTTCAAACCATTCCTTACCCTTTTGGGGTAATTTACAATACATACCATATTCTTTCTGTTCTTCATTTTGTCACTGACAGCCAGATAATAGAAGTGTTCTGGGACAGTCACGATGCTTCTGGGGATGATGTATGAGAAAGCAAGCGAGCAGCTCGATTCCTTCACAATAGATCTACTCTGCAGGACCAAGAGGCAGAAATAAGCTGCCTGGTGAAGGGTACTGGCCAGAAAGGCTATTGGAAAGTATCTACTGCCCGGTGTTCAGCATACTAGCCAAAAATGGGTGTTTTCTATTCAGCCTGGAAGATGGAGAATGAAAGCTCCACACTGTCCTGTGTTTGCAGGTTTGTGTCTGTTCACAGCCAAAGTGACAAGAGCACACACTATGATAGCTTTTTTTTTTTTTTTTTTATGGCTTACCTGAGCACAGGCAGTACTTTGGTGAAGTAACTCATCTTTAGCTATTTGTCTCATGTCTATTTCAAAATTTGCCTGTTCTTCCAGGAAATCAATGCTGGAGTACATGTGATGATGGTCTATCCTCTAGTTATGAGCTAGCCTGTGGCAGTTTAGTTTTAAAGCACCTTTGCATGTGCTCTCTTTTAAGTATTAAAGATAGCAAAGCCAGAGCTGGGCAGTGAAAGGTAAGGAGGCCGTGGGACATCTTAACTCGGTAAGATCAAGGCAGATGATGTAGTGCTGGAAAAGTCTTCCCAGGTGTCTGTCCAAGGAGCAAAAGCTGACAGCGTGACTGTTCCCTGCTCCTGGAAAGGCTTCCTGTGCTGTGCAGCTTTTAGCGCATTAACTGGCCGTGGATTATCAGGACAAGTTTCCTTCCAGACAGCTCTGTGTTTCAGGATTGTGATCATGTCTAGACACTAATTTACTGTCTGAGAAGCTGGGCATAAACCCCAATCCCACATAGATAGAGGTGGTTTAGGAAGCTGCTTCACAGGATGGTAGGATGCCCTGGGCAGTAATCTGGCGCAGGCTGTGCTCCTGCCCAGTGCACACCAGTAAGAGCTGTGCGCCTGCGGGCAGGACGGTTCCCTCGCGGGGTCAAGCTCTGTAATCTAGCTTTGTGTAACACCATTAAGGCCCAGAAGGCAGTATTAGTTGCTCTAAGAACGTCATTTGGGGTAGTATAAGCTAAGGAAAGCAAAGAATACACTTGCACCAGCTCTTAGTAGGGTTGGGCAGAGTGTTACTCTTACATGACTTTGTGGATGGATGTGCTCAGCTGCTCCTTGGCAATTTCTACATTGCTGTGTGCCTCAGTCTCCCTGTTGGCAAATAGGTCTGGCCTCCTTTGTGATCTGTGGGTGAGCCTTGGGTTATCCTCAGGTCCCACCTGGTTGCTCCGCAGTTGAGTTTGCAGCCTCACGAAGCCGGCGCTCTGACGGGGGCCGTTCGGCCAGCCTGTAATCGATGCTACTCCCCGTGCAGACGTGCTCCCGGAAAGCAAGGTCAGCTGCCACCTGGGAAACTACAGCTGCTTTTCCACTTTGATTCATTTATTGCCTTGTGGGTACATCCACCTTGGAGTGATAACAGATCTGTTAAACACTGAGGTGCCACGTAAGGCAAGAGAACGGTTCTGGTTTGTGCCTACGCGCGTTTACGTGAGCGAGTAGCTGAGCAGTGGAGGGGCTGCAGGCTGCTTCGGTAAACAGCAGGTGTGTGGATGCAGCCTGTACTCCTGGAAATATCCGAGCTTTAAATCAAAATTCTGTTGCTGCATATGGCATTGAGTACTCTATCATAATGTATGTGGCCTCACAGCTATCCTCTCCCCGGTGTGTGCATTCTTTTGTTAAATTTGATTCGCGTTTATCTTCACACCAATTAATGCCACTCTGACAATGTATGTGGGTACATAAGGAGATGAGAGTGCATAAAGACAATTGGGCCCCAGGTACTTAATTATACAGTTACGTAACATTTTCTCAGGTTAGAAACTCTTTTGCCTCCACATAAGCTCAGGAATGTTTTCAGTTGGTGTAAATTGTCTTAATTCCTTTGACTTCAGCAGACCTATGACAGTTCTACTGGTGAAGTGCCTGCCCATGTAATTTTACATCACAGTTTAATTCTTTTATATGAGCCTAACTAAACTGACTGATTTTCAAAACTGCCAACATGATTTACAAACTCGAGTTTGTTTGAAAGTGGTTGGGGCTGAGCCATCTTGGCGTCTGGGGGCCAGTGAGTCTGGAGGTGGGTGGGGATGTGGGTGGGTGGTTAATCCAGGTCGTGGTGTTTCACCAGGTGCCCTGCCTGCTGTTAAAAATTCCGTGACAAGCCTCTATGGCTTTTCACAATTTCATAATTTTGTAGGTCTCACTCCAGGCTATTTTGGAAAATAGCTGCTGAATTATTTTCAGTTGCCAAATACACTACTGTGAGACAGCTTCTTTCGTAGAAGAGCTAGGATTAGAAGGTGGTGTGAGAGTTGTCACTGGCGAGGATGCTGGCAGGTGTAAGACAGCTGTGGAAGAGATTTGGAGAGGTTACAGGTCAGTGGAGTGACAGGGCATCTTCCCCACGCCACCACCCTGCCCTGTGGACGGTGGCTGGTGCCTGCAGGCAGCTGTGCTCATGCCTTGGCGTTGGTGCCTCCTCGTGTAGAGCCCCCGGCGTGGGCTGAAACCAGGCAGCTCTGACAATGTATATATACACCTTATTTACCAGACCATGGGGGATTTTACGGGGGCTTGAGTACAGTCAACAGGTCATGCTGTGTTTGTGATTATTGCTGGTTTGTTGGAAAAGCAAAACTGACGTGACTCAGTTTGGATAATGCCTTGGAAGCCTCAAGTTGTACATGAAATCCACAGTGAAAAGCTTTGTGCTTGTGTATATTCTTTGTCCTAGAAACTGTTAAATCTCTTTTATATAGTGGCAGGAGGTTAGCTTATCTGCAGAAAGGGAGAAATTGCCAGTGGTTTAGCAATAGATTGGTTGATACAAAAAGCTAAAGGTCTTCTTCATATGTTTTAACCTGAAGCAAATTGGAAGTTAGGATGTCTAATCTAAAAAGTCTGGAACAACTGTTTAATAGCCTGAAGTCAAGGGCCAAAATTCAAAAGCTTCAGCATTATGAAGTGTCCAAAGAAGATGAGGTAACACAGCCAGCAACCAAAGGTGGAGGACAAGAGAGCTTGCTCTGTGGGAGTGTAAACTGTGTGCTTCAGCTACCAGAGGCATCGGGTTATTTCACATACAACTGATGAGTCCAAGAAAGAGAAATGAGGAGACTCGCAGGTTTTAGGTCTGATAAGTGCTAAGGAAATGTGTTTAGCTAATGCATCTCTGTTACAAAGACAGCCCTGATGCTGGTTTCATCTGGCATGGTGTCAATGAGTTGCGCAGAGTTATGATCTGTTAAAATAAGATCCAAATCAGGATCTTTAGTATTTTCTGACCTATCTTGAGCTGTCTTCCTGGACTTCCCATCCCACCTATGCTTAAATATAGATTTCCACTGATTTGTCAAGTTCTCAATTCACCCACCCTACAGAAATCAGATATTCAGTAAATCCTTACTCTTCTGGGCTTTTTCTAAGTTTTGTTTTCACTTTTTATTTGGAGACTTCCCACTCAATCAAAGCTATGTTAGCACCTTGGAGGGGAATGAGAATACTTCTGACTGCATATGTTTTACATCGCACCTGGCATTTGGTACCACCCAACATTTCCCTCACATTTGTAGACTAGGTTTGTGTTGTACCTCCTGAGCAATCAGTGTATCTCAATAGTAAAAGAAGTTGTAACTTGTTGTATTTGCTAAGACCTGAGCTTATTGCAATAGGAACTAAAATTTGATAAGAAAGGTGTGTTTTTTTCATACTGAACTGGGTCACTTTTCCCTTGTCATGCATAATCCTTTATTATACCAGCAGAATTATACAGAGTGCATTTAATTTTCCACACATAATGAAGACAAGCGCTCACAACAACTCGTGATGGCTCTTTGGAACATAAATATTTAATTTTTGAATGCATACATTTGTTCTTTGTTAGAAGATAAAGAACTGATCATTCCCTGAATATTATAACAAAATTAAAGCAGCCCAGTCATGGTGTAATTGTAAAATGCATATGTAATTGCAACAAAGGAGGGAAAAATAGGAATTTCCTTGGGGAGAGGCAACGTTTTCTAGAACTCCTGTGATAATGCAGATCCCATGCACAGGATGAATTCTTGCAAGAGCCTAGGCACAGGAGGTTAGGTTTTGTGAACACCCACCCCGTGTCTTAGAACAGCCTTTGCAAATGCTGCAGTGAATATTTCCACCTGGATACAAATGAATTATCAAGGATGCATAAGTAGACATTCATTGAGATATTCCGTACAGTCATCACGATACACACAGGATCTGAAGTGTCTAGTTCTCCGGATGCTCTATGGGCAGAATAGAGTGATGTAGCTCACTGCGTCTGCAGAAGTGTCTCATGAAATGCAAAATGAATGGCTGAAAGAAATATTCTTACTAGAGGAAAAATGGGACTCCAGTGTGTGTCATAAATTTTGCTAACAGAATTTTAAACAGGGATACTGGTTATAGATTTCAAGCCCCCCCTCTCTTGAGCAGCAACTATATCTTCCTTCCTTTTCTGTAAAGTCATGTTAAAACAACTCCATTCCAGCAGTAATGCTGACATCCTGATTCCTGCCATTGCACTGACACAACTGGAGTATTTTCAAGGTCATTGCAGTCAGTAAAAAGTCTCACTGATGTCCACTGGGATTTGGGTTTTCCTTGTCCTTTATTAGTGTTGTAAAGACTGTAGAGTGCTGGTGTAAAACAGCATGACACCTGGGTGCTTGCATATATATACAGACATTTAGTTCTTTTTTCATGAAGGCACACAGAAGATGTTACCAAAACTTCTAGGATCTGTTTCCAAAGATAGGCAAAGACCTCATCAAGCTTGAGGAACAGCCTCATGACCCTCATGTCGTTCAGTGAGGACAAACACAGCAAGTCCTTCCTCTCGATGCATGAGCAGTGTGGGCTGGGGGCTGAGGGTGGGGGAAGCTCTGCAGGCAGGACCCTGAGGGTCCTGGTGGACCATAAGATGAACATGAGCGGTGTGTTTAAGATGGTGAAGCCTGACTGCGTATCAGGCTGCTTAGGTAAGGGTGTAGCCAACAGCACAATCATTCCCCTCACCTCAGCACTTGTGAGGTTGCACCTGGAAAACTGTGTTTTTGGTGTAGCCCAGTGCCAGAGAGAGGCAACAGGTGGGAGTGTGTCCAGCAGAGGGTCAATGGGATGTTCGGGAGACTACAGCACATGGTATATCATGAGAGGCTAAGGGTTTGTTTAGCCTGGAGAAGGTAAGCTTAGGGAGCATCCAATTACTGTCTTCCACTAATAAAAGGGGATTGGGTAGAAGATGGCATCAGACTCTCCACAGCACTGTGCTGCAAAATGACAAAGTAGTGGTCATTCATTGTAGCAAGGGAAATTCCATAATTCGATATATGGAAAAAAATTCATCAGCGTAAGGGTTATGCAGCACAGGAACAGATTCCTTGGAGAGGCTGTGGGCTCTCCATCCTTGAAATTTATCAGAACTGAGCTGGCCAAGTCTCTCAGCGACCTCTCTTAGCATCAGTGTTGTCCTTGCTTTGAGAAGGAGGCTGTACCAGAGACTTTCAGAGGTCCCTTCTCACCTCAATTATTCTCTGATTTTATTTCAGAAAGTTGCTAGTACCTGTGAAATATGGTCCTACCATAAAAAATGGCTTAGTATGGCACTCAGTCCTTCAGTAAATATGTTCCATGTGGATATTTATAGTCCTGCCTGCTATCTTCAGTGAGAACAGAAAGTTCCTACTCCATAAGCTCCACACAGCTGCCAGCAGAGATGGTGAAAGTCTTTCCTTCCCTCACCTACACCATGGCTCGGTGGATGTTCATTGGCTCCACCTCTACAGGCCCTGTGATATCTATGGATTTGTGTAAGTGTCTGAAAGGATCTAATTTAAAAAGAAAACTGGCTCTTCCAGGCAGTGCTGGTATCTGTGGGTGAGTTTGGTTGGCTTTCAGATCATGTGTTGATTTTGGGGACAAGAATAAAACGAGGAAAGAAAAAAAAGTTCCCCATCTGCTCATTTAGCTCCTCTGTCCTTAGGGACGCACACGTGTCTCATGTACTGGAGCCTCTCTGACAGCAATATCAGGGTGTTTCCTTGGGCTCTGACCACAGGCAAATGTGGGAGTGAACCCAGTCCCCTTCCTCTTAGCTGCACCTTCCCGAGGATTCCTGCGTTCAGACTGGAGTGGGCAACAGGCTGCCCAAGGCAGATGGCATGTATCCAGGGAGCCTTTGGGGTAAAATAAAAGGGAATTGCTTGGACACTGAAGGTTTCCTACAGATGTACCTGGTATTTGTGAGAACCCTTCCTTGATTACGCTTCTGGGCGCAGAGTAGCAAGAAGTTCTCAGGATAGTTTGATTTCAGTGGGGATGACTTTTTTTCCCTGCCAGCATTTCTCTCTGAGCTATATTGTCTCTAATGAAATTGCCTATTCGGTGTTAGGTTTGTAATCTAAACTGAGAGCTATAGATTAGCAGTGTTGCTGCTTTATTATTGAAATGAGAGTCATGGGATCAATTTAACTGTTCTTTGCTTCATTATTTGCTTAAGACAATAGAGTCATCTCTGCAAATTCTATTGCTTTGTGGGTATTTTTAGCTTAATTATCATAGATATTAGCAACAATCAACAAGGATTTCCTAGGTGCATGTGCTTGCTCCTTGAAATGCTAGTTTTTTATATACTTTGTACTTTTATTTTGCCTTCCTTTTTGTAGTCAATCCAGTCTGCTCTCAGAAAAAAAGTGTCCAAACAACGAAAAAAGCCCCAATCCAACTTATTTTGCAAAATCATTAATTCTTTTCTAGTAGTTTATTTTAAGAATTAAAGGCATAGTGATGATTGGGCCTTCTGTTATACACACAGCTAAATATTCTGACAATTGAGCCTGTGTAGGTACGATGGGAATTTCAGGTAATTTTTTTTGTGTGTTATTTAAAATAGTTCAGAATAAATCAAAAGTTTGCTTTCAAGTGAACTTTCATTAAGGCCTGACTGATCCCAGGTTTTCCTTCTTTTACAATGTATGGAAAGCTGACGACAGACACATTGCACGGATGTTGGCACCCAAGAGCAGCTGGTGTGTTCCTTCCAGCCTGGCCATGCAGCGATCACAGGCCCAGGTCAGAGGTTAGTGTCTCCAATAAAAGGGGTTAGACTTAGGTTCATATGACCTGAATCAAGGTAAATATCAAGCCTACACTATTGCCAACATCTATTTTTTTTTTTTAATTCCTTCTGTATAATTTACTAGATGCCTAAATCATAAATTCACCTATCTCTGATCTTTGGATCGGTAACCCCCAGGTGGCTCAGAGCAGGGGGAGCAGGTGCCAGGGGAAAGCTCTCACTGTCCAGGGAATTCAGTGAATTTTGGATCCTGGCAGGAGTTCATTCAGTTTGCTGAATAACTCTGTGCAGGATACATAAACAAAAGTCTCTCTGATCAGTTGGAGCATAGCTGGGTATCCCAGAAGAATAAAGAAATCGGTCTGCAATTTTGTTTATACAGCCTACCTTCCATTTAAAATGTAGCAGGGAAAAGGTCTTATTAATATTTCTTAACAGTGCCAGTAAAAGCATAAGGCACTTTCTTGCATTTGAAGTACCAAAAAGGCAATTTTAGTGTAACATAAACATGTTTAGTTTCGAGTCAACATTTAATCAGCCATTCAGGTTACTTCTACATACTTTAAATATAATCATTGGAAACCTGTTAAACCCCTTTCAAACTGCACCCTTCACAAGATAATATTGTAAGAAAAAACTTTAAAAATTTTTAAGATAGGTATAATTATCCTCATGTCACAGGCCTTTGTCTTTACCTCATTCCCTCTTCCTGCTTTTCCCCTTCCTCCCAAAGCAGGTAAGACTAGGAAAGGAGGACTAATTTTACATCCATTTTAACAGATGGCAAAATAGTAAAAGGGGTAGAGAGAGCAATGAGGGCTCTATTTTAGCAGTGCATCTCAAATCTTGTAGGATTTACATGTGTTACTTAGGCGGTTAGGTGCTCTGCTGAAGCCAGGCTTGAGTATTTTGCCCAAGGATGCAAAGAAGAATTAAAAATGAATACACAAATTTGGGTTCGAGGCCACTTCCATTGGAATGTATTCTTAATTGCTTTAGTTTTAATTTAGCCATTCAAATTTAGGATGTCTTTCTGCAAAGGTGAGCTTTGGCATATGTCCTTATCAAACAAAGCCTTCCTGAATTAATTTTTGCTGCCCAAAGAGATGTTAGCCATATGCAGGAGCAAAAAGTATGTGGTGCTTTCTTTTTTTTTTTTTTAAGGTAAATTGGAGCGATACCAGACTATATACAAATGCCAATATTGGGGTTGATGGCTAAAATAGATTAATCCCCAGCCAATCCTGGCTGTAGCTGGTAGCCATCCGATGAACAGTATAAATGCTGCCAGGCAGGGACTTCAGCAGCGCGGCGCCCGGAGAGGGAGCCATCGCCATCCAGCCAGCAGATAGTGCACAGCCTCCCTCTGCAATCCTTCTCCGCTCATTTGCACATTTCTCCATAATTTCGCCTGCAGTAGAGTCTTTCTTCTTGAAAAATAACAGCCGCCAAGATTTAATGAGGAGATTTAGCTTTCCTTTGATAAGACTGTGTCCATAATAGAGTTTGCTTGCCTGCATAGTCCCAACAGTGCAGACAGAAACTCCAGTATGTTTGCAGCCTTAGCATTATTGGACCAGATAAAAATTATCTAGCCAAGGATTGCTTGCATTGAAAGAATGCAAATTTTTTGTCTCAACATTAGAACAAAAAGATATACACATATCTGTAGGTGGTATGGAAATGAGTGTTTACTGGTGTGTAGCTGTGGGAAATAAATTGCTCCCAAATGATTATTATTTTTTTTTGCTATGCCAATCTAACATGTACCAGTTCTGAGATGCTAACGAAGACTTTTAAAGTAGAAGCTTCCAGTTAGACAGTGGTGTCTGCACGAAATAACTGCAGACTAGAAAATTTAAAAAATACGTATATTAGTAAATATTGCCTCACCTACCAAGTGCCTCAGTAAGTTAATATTCTCCCTTCCTGAGGTAGCTGTGCAGTTCTCACTGCCCACATACAGAATGACTTTGTATCTCCCAAAACTTCTGCCAGTGAAAACCACAGGCTATTCATATCTCATGGAAGGCTGTTCCTTTGCTGTGCTGGGCAGGGATGTTGCCCTTCTGTGTTGCCCTGGAGCAGATTAACAAAAACTTTTACTGTGCCTCCACTGTGCATCTCTCCTTTCTTCAGTTTTTTTGTTGTAGCTATGACTCTCCTTCCAAAAATAAATGCCCTGCAAGTTATTAACCTGTCTTCCATCATCTTAAGGCAGATTTTTCATGTAGACTCTTTGAGGCTGTCTAAAAGGAGCTCCAAAGCCTTGGTGTGCTGGAGAGAAGGTGGCCCTCTTTGCACATCACAGACTACTGGAGAAGGTGCATTTCAGGGCAGAATACTACGGCACTGAGAATTTTTGGGACCAATACTAACTCATTCATACCTTGGTTGGAGAAAAACAGAGTTTGCCTCTTGTCAGCAATGACTTACTGCAGACTCTTCTCCATTCTTATCTACAGTCTTCTCCAGTTGCGTTGGGATGGCAGATTTTGCATTTAACGAGTTGATGAATAAGGGAAGATGACCCCTACTTATGATGTGGGTGCTGGTGAAATGAGGTGAATAGCTGGGGTGGAAAACCAGGCACGATTATTGCCCATTAGCCAAGCCCACCTCGTCCCTGATGAGAAGTCTGTTGTATGGCTCCTATCAGCACCGAGGAAAACTCATCTGTCCTTTTAGTCCAGGTAGTTTGTAATGTACTTTGGGATTTTCTGAGGTGAGAAGAATGTCACTGCTGTTCAGCTGAGGAATGTTTTAGGATGCAATTACCATTTGCCTATTGTCTGAAGAGGGTGAAAACCAGTAAGTTCTGGTAATGACCACAAATTCAGGTCACAAGTTTTCAACCAAACCTTGATTCAGCTGAAGAAATCATTAGGGACTATTTAACATGGCAGTAACTCCAATTACAGCATCTTCAATATTCAAATGAAGCCAATGGCTGTCCTCCTACAGGACAGCCTTTTCTCCCATAGCAGCATCATCACCAAAACGATCTCTGCTCTCAGCTTTTCTGCAGTGAGAATCCCTATGTCCTCAGCGATTCATGGATGGATCCATTTCTACAGGACAGAAGTTTTGCTCTCATGATTTATCCATCCTTGTCCAGTCCCAATCACTACCGTCTCAAGGTTGCTTCTGCAAGGACAAATGACTTGGCCTTTGGTCTCGTAAATATACTTGCTCACTGGAACTAGGTTATTATCCCATAAAACTTTTCATCCCATTAATGAAGAGAGCGTGAAGCATGTCATATAGACAGTAATTGGTATAAGAAAGCTGGATACTGCAGCCTGGCCTGATAGGGAGTGTTCCAGCCTACTTTGTCTTCAGAATTGTCCTCGTAACAAATATTTACGGATAGGTGGAATTCTCCTACTGTTTCTAAGACTGAGGAGTAGGTGGCTGGTACAAACCTACCCATTTGTTTTCAAATATTTATTCAGCATGGGCAGAGTAGGATGGCTTTCTCAAAGGGGTATAGAAACATCCTTTGCTTGAGATTGCAGAGAAAGCCAAGAAAACAACAGCATGTTTGTTTTTGTCTGGCTCATTTATTGCTTGCTGTTCGACTGTGCTTTTATGAAGGCAAGGTGAATTTAAATGCAAAGCAGCAGAGAAATCCACTGAGAGAGAGATAAAAGAGTCTGAAGCCATTACAGGAAAGTGGAGTAATTGATGGTATGAATCTGAAGAGCAAGTGCATGTAGTCTTAAAGACATCTTGTTTTATTTTGGGGAGAGTCATTTTCAATTGCCAACACTTGACTGTGGCTGGGAGAAAGTACAGTAATGCAGCCTTCTGTCTCTGCTTGTCAGGAAGGAAAACTTCCAGAGGCTCAAGGTTGAGGAGTCCGTCCAAGGGCTCAGAGTGGACCCAGCTACCCCAACCCTTGCTGCTCTGCTTCTGACCTTATTTTTCACTGACGTCCTGTCTGTGGGGAAAGGCTTGGGTCTTCTCAGGGTGGTGTGTGCTCATTTGAAATTCTTCCATGTATTGAAAGCTAAAATAAAAGTTTCTTGCCAAGGAAATGGGAAAAATCGTTATTCTCTAAGCTTCTAATTTAGAGCTCTATGGCAGTACCAACTGCCAGCATCCCAGTCCTTGTCTTTCCTTGTAGATTCAGCTGCTTCTTGCATGTCAGTGACAACCTGCGCATGCTCCTGACTGCCACCCTCCAGCACGCTGGCCATCCAGTGCCCATCAATAGCTATTGACATATCGCAGGAAAGTTATTCCTACAAGAATGACCATGGGATCAGATCAGTATACTGGATGAACTAAAAGTGGTGTAGACATAGGACTTTACTCCTGAAGAAGGTCTGGTCCACTGACCTGAACTTTTTAGATGCTTCAAAGGTGATACCAGTGATTTTGCTGTAGTGGAAAAGTACAACAGCAACAATATTGGAACTATTCCAAGTGAGGAAGAGCTGTGGTTTATTGCAAAATTTTCTGTTGCAGGTCATAAAACATAAGTGAAAAAATGCTTTCTCAAGTGATCATTCACTTTTTACTGCTTATTTTTAATATTAAGAGTCTTTTTGGCTATGCTTAATAATGTTGAATGATGTGCTATTCCATGCAATGGGATAAGCTGCAACAGATTCAAGGACTTAGTGTGAGCTGAAAAATGAAGGAAAAAAGCTGCGCCAACTGGTACTTTGCAAATCCACCTTATGATAATTAATAGCTGTCGCTCTTACTTCTTAGAGGGATCAGGCCAATTTTTCCATCCTGAGGGACAAAGAAAACTCCAGTCCAATTGACTGTTAGTGTGGATTAGCCAAAACAGCAAAGAAAGAAGAATTGTGTAAGTGTCCATGAGAGAGCAAGAGCAGCTCTCATTCTGCATCTTAATGGCAGCACAAAATGACCAGCACTCCTGCAGCAGATTACAGGGTCACATCTCCCATTACCGCAGAGTGTGCAGAAGGCAGAATACATAACTACAGATAGCACAGTGCTGTCTTCTCTGCTTCTCAAAATACTTCTCCTGTGGTTAAATAAAACTCTGAGGTGCTTTAGTTGTGCTATTCCCATCTGCTTTCATTGCCTTTTTTCCCCCCCCCCCCCTTTTTTAATAGCAATGGAATATGCTGAGCTGCAAATGCTGTTACTCTCTGCATTCTTCCTCATCCCTGGAGTTATATGTTCATTTCCAGCTTGTAAAAATAACCTGTTTATTCCATTTCTACATCCTGCATGAGACGGTTCTTACTTTCCCTGTGCTGGCTCCCTGTAGTTTTATCACATCTGTCTGCCCACCTATGTGTTTCGTCTCAGCTATAGAGTTTTCCTTCTCCAGAAAACTGCAGAGCAATTCCTTCCAGCAGCAGAGAAATGATGGTCAGTGCAAAAGTCTCTTTGTGTTGAATTAATTGCAAGCCTCACTATTAATTTCAGAGAGAGCAGTTTAGTACCCTAACTTATCCTGGATGACTCGGAGGGTCGTTTCTTTCTCTGCTTGTCTCCAGGCGGTTGAAATAGAAGGTCATATGCTCTCTTCTCCCACCTCCACACACATTATGCGTCTCACTTCAGCACTCTTGCTCCCTACACTCTCGGCGGGCTTTGCCAGGCTAGCCCATCTGCTGAGGAGGCTGCAGTCTGCGTCTGCCACAGCAGAGCTCAGTTTGATTTCAACATCGGCGTGGTCACCATTGCCACAGGGCATAGATGAAAAGCAGTGGACTTCACTTGTGACAACGCAGACTGAGGATGGGTGTAAAGAAAAACAAACCTTCCAGTAATAAGGATAGTGAGTCCCTGGGATATAGTGTTAAAGGGACGGTGGAATTTTTTATAGGTTGGACAATGGTATCTCAGGCCCACTGCAGCTGTAGGTGATGCTGTCCTAGAGCTGAAGGGTGGGCTGGCTGCCCCCATTTAGCCAGCTCCCTGCTTTCCCATAGCTGTACCATTGTTTGGTTTCCAAAGGAGCTGTCATTATATCAATAGCCTTATTACCATTGCTTTATTATTTCCCATTCAGAGACTGCAAAATTGATTTAAGCATTCCCTAACTCCACCACTCTTCACACAGCTCTGGTCTCCTCCAAACCCATTCAGAGCCATTTACTCTCTGTCTGGTGCATGCAGATGGATCCCTGGAGCGACTGTAGGACACATTTATGAGTAATTATCTATCATCTGGAAGGTTACAAAGAAAGCAGCAGCATAAATGTGACTTGCCTGCTGCATTTATATCTAACACAAGACTAAGAAATAACTCTAGCAGATAGGAAAGCTCTCCATCCCCGCCAAGTTTCACCAAGATGGATTATTTACTCTCTAGCTCCTATCAGAGAAATGAGAGTTTATCCAACACAGCCTCTCTTATGTCCACTTAGCCATTCTCCTTTAATCCATGAGTCTCAATCAGGATTGATCAAAATAATGAGAAACTAGCCAGCACAGGGGATTTATTTTTGACCTATTTTATGACCTATTTTTTCATTTGTACACTGGTGGAAAATTGCATGTTTGGCTTTGACACCCTGTATGTAATACATGCAGAAATGTTTCCTGGCAAGCATATGCCAGAACTTTTCAGCCACCGGGCTCTCAGATACCACGTTCACTCTGGTCATTTGGTACCCACATCGCAGGACTCGCCTGTACAAGGACAAGTCTGGAAACTGTTGCTGTCATCAGCAGGGACAATAATGTAACAAGATAAATGAATTTATGTTGTTTCATGGGACTCCTCTACACAGAAGAGGTGTCTTTGGTTCCTGGTGCAAGACATACACATTGCTCACTACATGGCACTTCACCCTGTGCTCACTTAAATTGAGAGATACATTTCCTGTTTGTTATTTACTTCTCCCAGTGAAGTCATCCAGATGGAAATCACTTGTTTTTCTCTCTGGGAACAAAACTAAATCCTTTAGGGAATTTTCCATCCTTCAGTCTGTAGGCCTGGCAAAAATTTAGAAGTATGCAGACATTTCTTGCATTGTAACTTTCTAATAACATTTTCCAAAACTCAGAAGTTGAATTTGGCTTGAGCTTTAGAAAATATTCAGGCCAAAGCTCATTATGTTCAAACTACATCGCTTCCCCTGAAACCAACATGAAAAAAAGAAGAAAAAGCTGAAGTTTCAGTTCTACAAACGGCTCAGCACTTCTGAGTGCTAGCTCAGTGGCTTCACGCCAAGACGTGTGTTGCCTCCTCCCTTCCTACCTGGAATGCCTTGCAACTGCACATCCAGAAAATATTTGGTGAAGTTTTGTGAAGAACAAGTGTTATGGAAATCTCAGCTCATAATTTCTTTTTAAAACCATTCAAACCACAAACTGTGCAAGGATTTGTGACAGCAAAATGAAACACATTTTGGAGATGGCTATATTCATGGGAAGCAAAACGTATAGGAAATACATGATCCCTCTTCAAAAGGAATCCTACTTTTTTCCCACATCTCGTGAAGTCAGCAATTCTTCAGAACTTCCCAAATGAATCCAGAGTAAAAGCAGTGCCTCCCAATGGGATTTGACACTATTTTTGCCATAGTCAAAGCAAAAGCTCCCATTTTAAGCAGTAAAACCCTGGAGGGAATGTGACGGGCAAGAGAGATTAAACATTCTTTGTATTGTATAACAAAAAGTGTAAGGTTGATTACAGTAAAAGCTTCCAAAGTGACAGCATTGGGTTCCTTCTTTTTTCCTTCCCCCTTAAGCTGTTGCATAGTTATAAAAAGAAATACCATTTCAGTAAAGTGCATGGTCATTCAGTGTTCAGAAGCTGGGTAAAATGTACATTCATTTTTCATGGACAGAGAGCTTACCATTCCGGTCCCTGGGGGTGAGTCGTGGAGCTGAATTTCTCGCAGAAGGGTATGGTGATGGATTGTAAATGGGAAAGTTTATCTTTAAAATACCTTGATATTGTTTTGAGATTGGCTAGGTTTATGTCAAATTTTCTAGTCTCTCTAGGAGGCCGTTTCATTAATGTCACAGCAATTCTGTAGGGGTTATGTGACTTGTGGAGAGTGTCTATTTGTTTGTGGCTTTTATTGGAGCTTTTTGCAACGCATCTAGTTCAAATTCAGAACCGAGAAACTTCCCAGCTATAATCCCAAATTTACTCACTGCAATGTGAAAATGTTTCAGATATCTCCTAGCAGATAGAGTCTGTGAAAGCTCTGCTGAGATCTAGTAAATCCTTCTGTCCAAGCAGACAGCCTGTCACTGCAATGCCTTGTTCACCTGGGACACACCGGTGAGATTGGATCCCATCCTCGTTTTAGAACATTTAGCACATTGGAAAAGTGTGGAGATGAATGCCACAGATTGCTCTTTCCTTTTCTCTTCATTTTACTTCAAGAAATTCAATGAGATTTACTTTTTTTTATCTGGGGAATTTGAAGTAAAAGTCAGAAAATGTAAATTAAAACAGTTGTCTGCCCTTTTGAAATTAAATACATGACCTACAATTCCCATCATCACCCACACATCTTCTGTTAATACAGTTCTGCATTTATCCAATTAGGAACAGAATGGGGCAACAAACAAGATCTCATCAAGCTGATTGACAAGGAAATATTTGCTTTTAATTTTATTAACAGAAAATCATTCTAAGTGATACCAAAGCTTTCCTGTTTCTGTGATAATAGCATTTTCCGTGAGAAATCCATCCTGATAGAAATATCCCAGCTATCTTTTTCAGGAATAATTGGGTCATGATTATGCACTCCCTTGAAGAGAGACTGGAAAGATTAGGCACGCTTGTTTTGAAAAGGAAGGGTCATGATAAAAATGATGACTGATTTATCTGAGTCATATCTGAAACCTTTGTGTTTTTATACAAGAATGGGAAGATATTTATTTTTAAAAAATGACAAGTTCAAACTCATAAAAGGAAAAGCAAATTTGGTAAGATTTGGGACTATTGTATGAATAGCAAAAATGAACAGAAGTGACCAAGGTGGCACCGTGCATCCTCAAGTCTCAGACCAGAATTTAAATGTTCTCAAATAGAAAGAGATGTTGAAAGAAACTTCTCTGTGTGAAAATGCCATAAAAAACATTCAGTGCCCCAAAGCTGTGGGCTTTTTATACTCTTTTCCATTCCCACGTGTTGAACACTATCCAATAAATCCTTGTTTACTTGAGGAGGAAATGGTTTCAACTGAAGCTGAATTTTCGAAAAACCCCATACAATTTCGAGTAATCTGGCCTCATATCCATGTGTTAAAAAATCAAACAGAGCACAGAGGAGCTGCAAGCAGCGAGTGGTGACTGACTTTCTTTGGGCTGGTACTCCACGGCACAGTGCAGCTGGGGGTGGTTCCCTCTAACCCCTAAAAACCACAGGGCCGGGGTGATCTGCTCTGCCTCTGCGCTGGGTGGTGGTGGGAACAACTGAGAGGAGATGGCTGAAACACGGTTTGGCAGCTCTTGCTCATTTACAGAAATATAATGTAATTTCAACTCTGATTGTGGCTGGAAGCAGTTGTTTCCCCAAGTTGTACTGTTCCATCCCAATGATTTTTAAGGCTGAGTCTCTGACCTAATTCTGCATGCAGAACAGCTGGTACCAAGACTGCTATTGATTTTATTTGTGTCAGGATCTTCCTCCAGTGTATCCTGATTTCTGTGAATAAACTCTATAGGCTTTAATATCCTCCTGGAGAGCGTGACATGTGTTTCTGCTTGGTCTTTTCTGGGCTACGGTGCTGTGTTTCTTGGGTGAGGTGGGGCAAGCACAGCTGAACCTGATCAGGGCCAAATCCTGCCTTGCTGGAAGGAAAGGGAGGAAGCACAGGAGTTATACTGAGCTCAGGTGGGGCTGATAAAGGAAGGCAAGTCAGTCAGCTCTTGGAGTGACCTCGGAAAGCGTTGACCAGGGTGTAGCAGGTAAAGTGGTATGATTTAAGGTTATGTAAGTGTCCCATCCTGTGGCAAACTGTGTTTACAGAAGAAAACTGTGATATTTTTTTCCCCTAAATTTAACTTTCCTGGTTTATTACTAATTGAAAAAGTGATGTGTGCTTGAAGGTTTCTATTGCTGGTTCTCTGCTGATGAATCTAAGTTTCACAACAGCCAAGGTATGTGTCTGTTTCTCACTGGGGTTCTGGCTGGGTTTTCTTTTTGATATTCTAGCAGAGCAAATAATATTTGTAGTTATATTTCAGTCTAGCAAAGTGTATCAGCAGCATACTTTTGCAGGTTTTCTTTCTTGCTGGTGCAAACAATGTCTGGTTCCCTGTGGAGCTGGTGTGCATCCAGGGTAGGATCCCCATGATGCTTTTGAAATGCCCCACTGAAAAACTTGGTATTATGTGATTGTGACGTCCTGCTGGCTCTCTGTTGGCGTGTAATTTTGCTAGCTTCTGCTTGGAAGGCTGCGGCAGGTCACGTAGTACTCGTTCCCTTGCACTTGTTCTTAACCCTGCAGCATGCCTCTGGTCGGGAGCTGTGCTTGGAGTTCATTTGGCTGAAGAATAACCCTCCAAAAGTGGCGGTCACTTTGAAATCCCTGTCTTCAATCTGTTTCCCGGTTCAGCGCCCATCTGAAGAAACAGCCGAGAGCAGTGTGCGGGTGGAGGAGGTGTAAAGGGAAGAGCTGTTTCAAAGCAAGGCTGCCAGCGAAGGAAATGCTCAGAAAATTGCAGCTTAGCTGAAGTGGATTTAGCTCTAAATATATGGAAGGCAAAGTAGGATTTTTTTTTTTAGTTCTGCTTCTGAACCTTTGGAAAGAGTAGGGTCTTGACACATAATAGTGAGGGAGCAAGAGGAGACTCTAGGTTTGCTGGAAGATTGGCAACCGTATCCCCCATGGTGCGGGCATTACCTGCATGCTTGTGCTGGTGCAGGTTGGCTAGCCTTCCTCCTGTGTGTCCCTGTGCTGCTTTTCCTTTGAATCCGAGTTTTATGATGTGTGAGTGTCATTAGCTCCTGTGGAAGGGCCTCAAAACCTGTCCTGGTCAAACTGTTATATATTTTAATTATGTATTTTAAACATCTCGTTTGCTCAATACCATTCTGTTGAACTCAAAAGAAACGGTAACAAT
Source organism: Eurypyga helias (assembly GCF_000690775.1). Lineage (NCBI taxonomy): Eukaryota > Metazoa > Chordata > Aves > Eurypygiformes > Eurypygidae > Eurypyga > Eurypyga helias. The sequence goes on from NW_010266148.1 coordinate 86,570, forward strand.
CTGCAGATTTCTAGAAGCAATTAATTATTGCTTTTCTGAGTAGCTATTTATGAAAACTTAATTATTAACTGTCCAATTTCAGGCACTGGTATACTGAGTTTTCTGAATATTCTTAGAAATTTAACCTATGGTGACCCTATTTAATAATTTCAAACTTTTGACCTGGATTGCCCCTCTCTTCTCCTGTGGCAGTCATGAGCTCATAGTGTCGTGGTCTTTATTTTTATGTTTGGATGCAGGCTGTGCCTAGAGGATGGAAAATCTGTGAGTAGGCGAGAGCTATGTGTAAAACTGCTTGCAGTGAGGTCTGGGCTATTTAACAGTGGTGCCCTGTGCAGCACCTCCTCAACTTCATCTGGGGCCAAATGTGGAATGGCTTTTTGTGGAGGGAGGTAAACCCTGTTCTGTTGTTCCCACGAGGAGGCCATCAGGGAGAACTTTATTCCCTGGAGAATTACTGTCCAGATTCAGGAGGTCTGGATGTGTCTCCAACATCTGTATGCACCAACCTTTTCAGCCTCCCTGGCTTCAAACTCCTTTTGACAGTCTCTGTCACCACCTATATCATGTGATGGATCAGCGTTTGCTCTCTCTGGCATTTTCCCTGTGAAACACATCTTTCGTGAGTCAGCAAGCAGTACTGGTTATGATGGATGCAGGCACAAACGGAACAGTCCGTGTGTGCTGACACTCGGTCAATGACAGTCCAGTCGAGCAAAGCCACCACACGGGTGGTAGTCCATGTCAGCACAATCCAATCGTGCTGTCAGACAATGTGTCCTCAAAATCACCTGGATAGCTGTTGCTTGGAAGTAAGATTACTGGGGATCAGATCCCTCACTGTTTCTGAAGTTAGCTTGATGCGTTTTTATCACACTTGCTTATGAGTAAGGATTTCCATAAATTTGCCTGGAGGCTGTTTTGGTCTTATTTGTCATGAAACATCATCATCTACTTGGTGAAATCCTATGTGGCAACAGTATGACAACAAATGAAGCAATCCTGATGGGAAACTGTTTGAATGTCTTGCATTATTGAATCTTTAAACAGAATAAGGTTTTTCTTTTAATGACTACGTAAAAAAATGTAGATAAACATGTTTGTTTCGGGGGACTGAGCTGGAATGCTTGGGTTGTTCTATGTCACAAATGCTGTGTGATTGCTCGGAACATCTGGAGTTGCTGTTATATCAGAGAATGGGCAATATATAGAGACTAAAATTAAGGCACTGCTCTGTTGTAGCTGTACAAAGTCATTGCTGTTTATTACTGTTCCAAAGAGGTTTTCGGTGGGAAAGCTGGATTCATCTCCCTGTTCTCCTTAATTCATGCCTATCCATACACCGTGAGCTGGGGACGTGCATGTGTGCAGCACCCAGGACTGCCCACAGCTATAGGACCGATTGTCAGTTCCCAACATCACGTTATGTGTGCGTTGTCCTTTGGGGCTGTGAGTGTGAGAGGGAAGTGTGTCATCTTGTACATAATTAAGATGAAGTTGAAAGTATTTAAATATAAGTTTTAATGGGTGGGGAATCCATTTACTTAAATACCTAAGTGTATGGGGTTTTTTCTTCAGATTTTTAAGGACAGTAGATGATGCCTTTGATTGCCATGAGATTGGATAACTCAGCAAGGGGTTAGATGTTGAAATAACTTCTTCCCCTGGTTCGAGCAGGGCTAGCAAGTTTTTAACAGGACTGCTTCCTCAAGAGCTCAGGGTCTTTAAATAAGAGTATTGATGAACTTCTTCAGTAAAGTGTGAGTATGTCTAGAAGAGCTTAGGATAGAACAGTTTCATGTTCCTTACGCTGTCTCTCTAATTCAAATCAGCTGAGGCCAGATTCAAGGTATGTTCTGTACAATAAGTAGGTATAATCATTTAGCTTATTTTAATTTGCAGTGCACATACAAAGACTTACTGCTATATGTAAAATAGGATGTTGTTAACACTGTGCTGAAATATAGACTTTGGAATGTAGGTGCCGTATTTACAACTGCATACAAGAAAACTGTAACATCTCTAACATGAGATGAAGTGCAGGATGCTATAGTTTCTTTTGAATTCTTATGCTTACTAAACAGGTTTCAGACAAGTCAGTTCTCAGTTTTTTCTTTCCCACCATGGAAAATGCCCTTATGGATTTCTTTTTTTTTCTAAATTGTTTAGTTGACATGGACATCCAAGCTGATCTTGGCCTGTTTCATATAGTGAATACACTTTGGCTAGGACTAGTCCATTTTTCTGCAAAACATTTGCTATACCAAATCCTGTATTTACCAATTGTTTCTGTTTTTGACTCCTATACCTTTTTCTGTAAGGGCACCTATGTCTGCAGCCTCAGTTCATACTGATGGGAAAGCCCTAGGGAATTCAGATAAGTTGATCTTTTGTAAGGGCCTGAAGCACAGCGGAATATGAGAAGGATTTATGGCACACAGAGCCATCATATGTCCCACTGAATTCAGAACTCACTCTTGTGAATCTACCTAGGAGATAGGCTGTAAATTAATTCCAGCCATGAGGTATAATGTATCTATGCAGAGTGCCAGGGCTTTATCTACCCTGAGTGGCCTAGCTTAGTTGCTTTTGAGAGTGATCAGGTATAAAAGAAAACATTGCCTCCTCCCCTGCAGTGCAACCTGATCCTGAGCCTTTCTACTTGACTGTGTACTCTGGAGCCCTATGGCTCTGGAAGAAGGGAAGGATAAGCTAATAAGTATGCCTTAATCCTTTTACCTTAAACATAAAATCCTATTTTAATGTTCAGGTAACAATTATTGAAAATGTTGTTTCCATTTCAGCACTCTTAATAAGCGTGGATAAAGAAAATGCAGTAGAGGATGAGTATGGTGTTTGTGAGCAGAACTCTACCTGCTTCAGTTGTAGCTAAAGATTGAGCTTTATTTCAGATAGTTTTTGTCTTATTCTGTAAGGAAGAACTCTTGAATTATTACAGTCCTTGTCAGCACAGTTGAAGGATCTCTGGGCTAGGTATGGCAAAATAAAATCAGTTGAAATATGCCACACTATAAAAAAGTTCCCGTTGTCATCTGCTTTAATTAAACACATATTTATTATTTGAAATGCATTTGCCAGATCTACATATTGTTCAGTGTTGAGATGGGGTGATTTTTTAAATTTTAATTTCTACTTTGTAACATGTTTGGGTTTTTTTTCCATATTATTTGTAGTAGAAATAAGCCAGCTGCACAATAAAGCCATAAGCTAACAAAATAGTACAGAGCAAGCACAGGTGTTGCGGTTCTCACCACAAGTGTGGGTGAATTCAGAAGAACCTAAGTGTCACTATCAAGTTAGAATTAAGATTCCACTTAACTGCGAGGTAAGAAAACCTGTCTCAAAATTCATTGCAGCAATAAATCCATACGCCTGTGGGTGGCATTATTGGTCTTTCTTTCTCTTTGCTGTGCAGGGCAAGAAAGCAATTACCAAACAGCAGAAGCAACTGTTGGTACAAATGGAAATGAATGATGCATAGAAGTTCAGTTTCTGACAAAACAGTTTCTTTCCAACATGAGGATTTTACAGGGAAAAAAAAAATGGTTATGACTACTCTCTACTTCAGTTTCTACCTGGTTATTAAAAGCTGCATGAGCAAGTCTGGAGTGTGCTCATGAAAGCCATTTGCACTGGCAGAAAGCAGTGAAATATCTGTATTAATAAAGAATATGCCTAGGTGTTTTTAACCTAACTATATCTAAAATAGGTCCCAAAGGTTATGTTATCTAAGCTGAATTCCTATGATCAAATACATCTAAACCATGGAAAGCCATAGGCGTCAATCTCTGGCCTTCTTAATCCCCTGCTATTTTGGGTGCCCTGTTAGCAGAACCCCTCTCACCCTCCTACTGCGAGGGCTTTCCCCAGGGCTCTCTCCCACCTACTCCTCTGACTCAGACTTTGCATCTACATAGTGCCATTTGCAAGCAGAAATTCCACTCCATCTCTTTTCTGATGCTTCCCACTGTCTGCCCCATGTTCCAGAGAACATCAGTTTCACCTCTTCAGAGCTATCTAGCTCCATGGAGCTACAGACAGATTAGTCTTTACTCCTGCCCTGCTGCTGCTTTACTAGACCAGTAAGGACAAAAACCTATCTGTTAGGTTGAAGCATTGTTCATGAGGGAGACTTTTCTGTAGATGCTTTTATTTGACGTACAGATCTTGCATGTTCCTGTTGCAAAACACTCCCTTTTTCTTTTTATCCACATACATAAACAAGGCCTGAAATGCAGTTTTAGTTGTGTCCCCATTCAATTACTGTAGTGACTGTTTTTCTCATCTTTAGCTGTGGTCCTCCTTCCTCATAGCCATTGGGAAGCCTCTAGAAAGGTCCTTTCCTTAATGTGTCCCCTTGACCATGTCACCAACTCCCTTTGTATCCCTTCACTGCTTCCCTATTCCCAGTCACATCAGGAACAAGCAGGCTGTTCTCATTTGCAGGACTGCTCATGGCCTCGCCTCTCTTCTACTCTCCCCCTACTATATTTGTTACTCTTGAGTTACCAGCTCTCACCTGGCCCCTGTTAAAACCCTTAATAGCACACCCACTAAGTACTGACAGAGGTATCTTGAAGGTTGTCCTCTGCTCGGCTGGAGCTCTCTGTAAGCAAAGCTGCCTCCCAACCTTTTCTTTAGCTCCTCCATAAAAGTTCTTATTGAAGCGGGTGGACAGTTGACATGCTGGGTTGCCTGGATCTGTCTGGGCATCATCCCCCCCATCTGTCTGGGTTATGGCCCCTGTCTGTTCCATAACAGGGTTTAGTGCTTGTCCTGCTATGCTATTTTTATGTTCTCTGTTTATTTGTCACTTTGAAGAATGGGATTCTGGTTCAGATATAAGGTTTTCAGGCACTGCAGTAATACAGATAATTAACTGTAGCTATATAAAGTCTGATACTGTGTGTAGATGGTAGTTTTCATTTTACTGAGGTATTCCTTAACACACTGCTGTGGCCAAAGGCTGCTCTTGGCTTTGTGAACGTGACCTACCAATTTCAGTGACAGCAGGGGATTGTTAGCAAGAATATTGAAGCCTTGTTGCTGTTATTTCACTATCAAGGCAATTTATGGTGTGGTGAGATAATAAACGTAGATGGGTTTTAGCTCTGTTTACAATGACTGTGTTTTGGAGTAACTCAGAAAAGTTGGCACTGCTTTAAAAAGGCATAAAAAAATCTTGTTTGATTGTTTGTGAAGGGGAATATGACTTTATCTCTTTTGTTGACATTAAACAGGGAAAGCAGTATAGGTTCTCTTGCCAGTGATTAAAACTACCATTTAACTTTTTTTTGGCAGGCTATTTTTTTAGGTCCATCTTCAGAGCTTTGTATTTAAGAGGGAGATGGGAAAATTCTGAACACAGTGTTGTGTCCTACCAGGGGATATCACAGGCTTTCACTTTGATAAACCAAAAGAGATATCAGTCTCAGCAAAAACTTCTCAGATGTGTAACAAATTTTTTTTTCTTAAATGCTTTAAGGCTGCATTTGACTTTTTTATTACCAAAACAGGATGAAGTTTCAATCGTGACCCAGAACCCATTGAAATCTAGTATTATGTCCAGTGGCCTCAAGGGTATTTGAAACACACTTAAAGAGAGGATTTGTTCCATCAGGCTTTAGACACTTAACTGAGGTGCTTGAACTTGGAAAGTACTTAACCTGTGTTCCCCTGTAGATAATGAGATGACTGGTTTGGGTTGGAAGGGACCTTAAAGACCATCCAGTTCCAACCCCCCTGCCATGGGCAGGGACACCTTCCACTAGACCAGGTTGCCCAAAGCCTTGTCCAGCCTGGCCTTGAAGACATCCAGGGATAGGGATGTCTTCACAGCTTCTCCACAGTACCAATAGGGTACTTCTTCAGAGTATATACATCTTTAACCCACAAAAGTGTTTAAAACAATGAAGCTTCTGCTAAAGTGGACACTGCAAACTGGGTTTGGTGTGGGTATGGATGTTGCAGGCTTTCTCACTTCTTGCCTACAGGGTTGATTCAACATCTGAAATGAAGCTGTTGGGAAGTCTCTCCATTCACTCGTGTCTCTCAGTTCAGATCCTTTCTTCCAATACCCACATCCCCAGAAACATGCAGAAGTTCTGTGTTTATCTTGAGGGGAGAAGAGAATTTTGTTGTCTTAATGTATTAACTTCCCTCCTCCTTTTCTTTTTTTGGCACCTAATACACCATTTCGAGTTCCTGTGACAACTGTGCAGGCTTTTCGGTACCATACCCTTTCTGTTCTTCACCACCCAGCAAAGGGCAATGCCTTGCACAAACCAGAAGCACTGGACCTCAATGACTAGAGGAAATCGGTCTTGAACATCTCATATTTGTGCCACCTTCTGAGCCTGAAATACTTTCTGCTTTGGAGGTGGTAAGCAAAGGCTGCATTACAGCCTCCTTGCCGTTGTTTTGACAGATCTTTACATTTTCTTTCCTACGTTTCAAGGTTGGAAAAAAATTAGCTCTGAAGTATAAATCAAAGTCTTAAGCTCACAGCCTTAGGAAAGAGAGACACTATAAAAAACAAAGCTGTATGAAATGAAGGATTGTAAGATGCTCAGAGGTCTGTCTTTCCTGCTATAAAACCTTCTTAACTCCTGTGACTCCTACATGGAGTGTCTACTCCTCCGTTTTTCCTCATTGCTCCATATCTTTCCTTAAGTCTCTCCCCTCAGGCTTGGGCTCCATTCGTCATTGTCCTTGTGTTGTCTTCACAGCAATGATTTCTCATTTTGATTTATTTAGTACTTTGCAAACCTTTTGGATTAGTACAAAATAATGAAGTAACTGCAAGGTGATGATAAATTGGGTTATTTTTCTTCAGGGGTGAGATTCCCATCTTGGTAAACTGACATGGCTTCATGGCAATGAATGCTGTCATTGCTGTCTTCTGTTTTCCAAATATGCCAGCAGCAGGGATTATGGGATGCTAGATGAAGTAACTTCACTGGAGAACAGCTCTGTACTTTACACAAGCTTGGGTCTCTTAGGCCTGGCTCCAGAGACAGAGGAATCCCCTTAGCAAGTCATAAGGAGAAATTTGGAGTGATTTTGTACTATGAAGATAGAATCATAGAATCACAGAATGGTTTGGGTTCGAAGGGGCTTTACAGACCATCTAGTTCCA
>NW_010266148.1:93873-159441 GCF_000690775.1 Eurypyga helias
TTCTTCCTGATATCTAATCTAAACCTCCCTGATTTCAATTTGTACCCATTACCCCTTGTCCTGTCACTACCTACCTTTGTAAAAAGTCCACCTCAGCTTTCTTTTAGGTGCCTTCAGGCACTGGAAGGTGCTATAAGGTGTCCCTGGAGCCTTCTCTTCTCCAGGCTGAACAAGCCCAATTCTCTCAGCCTGTCCCCGTAGCAGAGGTGGTCCAGCCCTTGGAGCATGTTTATGGCCTCCAACTAGTCAATATCTTTGTTGAGGACTCCAGAGTTGGCCACAGAACTCCAGGTGGGGTCTCACCGGAGCAGAGTAGAGCGGGGAGAATCCCCTCCTTCGACCTGCTGGCCACACTTCTCTGGACACAGCCCAGGATATGGTTGGCTTTCTGCGCTACCAGCACACACTGTTGTGTCATGTCCAGCTTTTCATCCACCAGTACCACCAAGTCCTTCTCCTCAGGGCTGCTCTCGATCCCTTCTCTGAGCAGCCTGTACTTGTGCTTGGGATTGCCCCAACCCAGGTGCAGGACCTCACACTTGGCCTTGTTGAACTCCCTGAGGTTGGCAGTGGCCCCCCTCTCCAGCCTGTCACGGTCCCTCTGGATGCCATCCCTTCCCTCCAGTGTGTCAACAGCACCACACAGCTTGGTCCACAGCACACATGCCATGGCCCTGAGACAGAAGCCATGAGGCTGTTTGGTTTCTGTGTGTGTCCATAGGGCACTCCCGTAAGCTCTCTGCTTTCTGTTTTGTGGGTGAGATTTAATGACTGAGTGTCTGTGCTGTTAATGACTGAATCATTTCTGCTCCAGCACTTTATTTTATGACTTTCCAGTTGGATAGCTACAGTACCAGTGGGGTGCAATATATCAAGCACATCAGGAATCTCATATGTTACTGCTTCAGACCTACTGAAGCCATATATCTTCATGTTTATTGAATGTTCCAGTTGAGACCTCAGTGGTAAAAGTGTTAGACTGCTAAGATGCTGCATGTTGTAAATAGCTCAATAAGCTACAGAAGACACAAGATGTAAATTGCTAATAAAAGAGCATTATTCCTTTCCAATATCGAAGGGGCTTACTTCTTGAGCCCACAACATGGTGCTCGATCCCCAGAACCATGTCATTAATGAAATGCACAGAACCTAATGCCTCTCGTAGTCTGGCACTTTGAGCTCAGCTTCAGCAAGTGATGATGCTGCAAATGCAGATTTTTAACTAGTCTTACCATCTTTTCTTATTAACATGATTAAGTTTGTCATTAGGACTACAGCAAAACACTGGGGCTGGTGTTTTTTTTTCTGATTCCACTGGGATATGTCATGGCATAAGGCACTAGGAAGCATAGGTAAGGTGGAGATGCTAAAACCAGTTAGTCAAGCCTGAGGCAGTCCCTGAGTGATTAAAATAAGACTTTCATCTTAATTTTCATTAAAACATTTGATTAAACAAACTTAGAACATTCAGCCTCTGCACATAAAATCAGATAAGTAATAGATATTTTAAGAGAAAATTTTTGGAATAACTATTTATGATTTACATTCTAAGAAGAAATAGAACAAAATTTTAGATCTATATAAATAAATAACACTACAAAAAAACCCAACCCCAGTCAGCAGCACTATCTTCCAATGATGGGACATGGGTTTCCCACAAGGTAGTCTGGTTTCATGGCTTTGTAACAGGCATTGTTGCATAATTCTGGCCAATTTTTTCCTTTCTATATTTTTCTTTCTACAGTGTTTGTGCAAGAGCTGGAGGGCCAAGTGCAGAGAAAGGTGTGCTTGGCACTGGATGACTCTCCTCTGGGGACCCCAGAGGCTGTTTTCTTAAACTTTTTGTTTTGTTTGCAGGGACCATGTCACAATAAAAGGGGGAAGAGGGGTGGGGAGGAATTTCCCTAAATTTACTGTTGCTCTGAAAATGATCCATGAGGCTGAGATTTACCTCTGAGCTGGTGTTAATCTTAAGCCATAACCATTGCTTAAGGCTTCAGTATAGAGTTTCAAGAAAATAGAGATTACACGTAGTATTGCAATCCGGTAGTGATTCATTGGCTCAAATTTTCAGAGCCACTGATTTATGTAACCAAATCTGGTCTCCTGCTATGATGGTACTCAACCTGTTGTGTGATTGGTCCTCACATAACAAATGCACTGCCCTTTGCATTTGAATTGTAACAGTTGTGGTTATCACTTCTCCCTCACCTTCTTTAGTCACTGGTTGTAGTAGTTCCTAGGGCTTTCCTGTTCATGTATGTTGAGTCCATGGGAACATGGTTACCTTTAGAGACAGACAATATGGCCCACTGCTGCTAAGCATGTTCATTGTCACTAGTGTGGTCTTACGCCCTTACCTCATCATGGCTATTTAATATTTTGTGATGTGACAATCTTATGTGAGATGCGTTTGCAGCCCTAATACTTACTGACTTATTTTTGGCAATGAGAGGCTATGTGACAATTTCACATGTGACTTCCACTTGGGGAAACTACCAACAGGGCATTTATTTTTATTCAGTCTTTCACTGAAAGCAAAACTTGGATTTGATTCACAATTTTCAGGTTTAATTATGTGCTGTAAGACTCCCAGATGAGGGTACAATTAAATTTTTGTAGCAGGACAAGACAAAAAGCAGAGAAATTATTCCAAACTGCTAGGAAACTAGTCCTTTGTTTGCCAGGGCATTTCCTAGAAGGGATAATTTCCTTCTTGATCAAGTAACATTCTCAATCACTAAAGCATAAACACCTAATTCTTAGGCAGTTACTTTATACCAGGTGAAAATCGGGTGTTTGACTGGCAATGAATGTCAAGAACCAATCTGGAGAAGATATTGCTTTTTTAGGCTAAAGTAGTTTTTAACATTCCTTCTGAAAACAGTAAGACTGCAGAGGTTGCACATGAAGCTTAAAGAGAGGAGAAACAAGTAATCCCATCTGTCAGGAGGCAGAGCACATAGTGTTCATCGGCACATCTTATCTACTCCAAGAGGTGGGAGTTGTACATTCTCAAGCATCTCACATCTTAAGGTCAGAAGATGAATGCAATTTTTATTTTTCAGAAAGTTCTGTTGTTTTATTATCTAACCTCTTTTTTTTTTTTTTCCCTAGCCTGCTGCAGTGTTACCAGGCAGCATTTCAGTGAGTGTTTCCTTCACTGTATCTGAACCTGACTCTTACCTCTTTTTGTTTGTGGGGTTTTTTTGGCATTTTGGGTTTTTTTTCCCCACCTACTGCTACCTGTTGAGGCTACAGCACCAGTTGCAATTCATGCACACATCACGTATGCCTCGATGGCTGTAGTTGCACAGATATTTAGCAGAGATGTGCAAAGTGCTACTGTACCTGTCTCAAATCCAAAACAAAGCTGCAAACTAAAGACCAAAACAGTGAACCTTAAGAAATATGGCTATTTTCTATCTGGCATGGTAATGAAATAGTAAACCTCTCTCCACATAAATCTTATTTTTGCACTAGCAGAGCTTGAATGGAGAAAAAAGTGGGTGGGGAAAGCAGTCTTCGCAAGTCCTATCCTGAAGGAAGCTTGGGAAAGCGAGTAATAAAGACACAACTTGTAACAAATAGTCTGTGCGTGTTCAGTGTCCTGACCCCCACAGGTCTGGAGAATCAGGCAGGGCTACATACAGGGCAGGTATTGACTGAGTTGCTAATTTCTGTCAGATTTCTGCTCTTCCGATCCAGTTGCATTTGTGAGTGCTCCTGTTATCTCAGAACACTTAAAATGAGGTGCTATCAGCTGTTGTTTTCATACACAATGTAATTAAACATCTCTTCTGTTTGTGAAATGACTGTGCTAAAGAAGAAACAAGTGTCTTTCATAAGATCTTCATTTGATGTTGACTATCAATCCATCCCATAAAAATATTACCTTTTGCATCCAGTGCAGTGGATGTAGGCTCCTGTTATCTCAGAACACTTAAAATGAGGTGCTATCAGCTGTTGTTTTCATACACAATGTAATTAAACATCTCTTCTGTTTGTGAAATGACTGTGCTAAAGAAGAAACAAGTGTCTTTCATAAGATCTTCATTTGATGTTGACTATCAATCCATCCCATAAAAATATTACCTTTTGCATCCAGTGCAGTGGATGTAGCAGACACTGCAAATGAAGAGCCCTGCTTGTACAGAAGTGCCCTGAAAGGGATCAGGTACTCCCTCCATTACTCATACTGAAAGGCAATCCCTCCCAAGTAATCATCACTGAAGTTGGAGTCTACCAAGCTTTAAAAATATATGATAAGGGGGCTGAAATACAGCTTCTTACTGTGTATTTGTGAAGTGCTATTAAGTATTTGTGGAGTAAAGTGCCATTAAAGGGGGGGAAATGCTAGGAAGACCAAGGCTTTAAACTAACTCATACATACTGGGTTTAAAATGTTCTGTAAGCAAAAAGTCAAATTCTAATAAGCACAGGAATATTAAAACTTGCTTGACAGGTATGTAGAATCATATAATCTTTTCCAACCTAAAAGATTCTCAAGTCCTGCTGTTAACCCAACAGTTCACTCAGGTGGGTCCTGTTTCAGGTGGTCTGATGGTCTGACTAGAGTCAGTGTCCTGCTGGAATCCATAGGTCTGATTTCCATGAATAATCCCCAGCACCTGTGATCACAAAGGCAAACACTGATCTCCTGCCTGAATCATGTTAACAATTGGGAAAACACTGCACTGCTGTAGAAGTGCAGGGCCAGGGCTGAAATATCTAACTTTGGGGCTGCTCTTCTCTGTGACTATTGGTCTTCATCCCTAGACTTTCAAGGTTAACAGAATCTTGTCCTTGCCCCCTAAAGTGAGGCAATTTACTATCCTCCTTGCCTTGAGGCAATTTACTATCATTGAGTTTTCTTCACAGGTGTAGGAACATAAATCTCCCTCATCTAAAAGGGATATTTACAGTATCCCAATCCAGATTACTCGTATGTCTTGGCATATCCAAATACTGGTAAGGCTCATATTGTGAGAGGAACACAATTATTTGCATATTATTGTAGTTAGATATGTTTGATAATCTGGAAACCTCTACGGTCTGCATTTAATTCTGTTTTCTTCATAAAAATCCTCTGACTTCAAATCTTGTGTTGACACATCACTTGTGGAGGTGTGTACTCAGGTTTGGTGCAGAACATCCAGAGCAGGCTGTAGGGATGGTACTGATAAATGATTCATGTTGTGGTAATGGTAGTGCAGCCACTCAGCAGTGGAGATGCAAGGCTTAGCACTCCAGAAATGATGGGAGAAATGCCTCTAATCTCAGGAGGAATTAAATTTAGCTTGAAAAGAAAAATATAAATTTCTCAAAATATTCAGTGGAGTTAGAGCAGATCTAGCCATGCATTAATAATCAAACATTATAGAATTCTGTGCAACTCTTCCACTCAAAGGTATTTAAGAAAAGAAGTGTTGGGAATAATCACAGGCAGCAGTGCTCAAACTTTGGGAACTTTACCCAATGAAATGTGAAGGTCGAATAGGAACTGCGAAGTTTATAGAGCTGAGTCTCTTGGAAAATGTACTACTCCCCAGTGGGTGCTATTTTGCTCTTGGCCAGATAATTGCGCAAACTGTGACTACACCAGCGTCTTGGGCAATAATGATGCTAATGATATAAGGAAACAGCTAATGGTACCACTGCTGAGAAAACTCTGCATGGCAAGATTTATTGCCCTAAACAATTTGTCAGAAACTTGAGTTCATGACAGACTGATATGTAGACAAAAAACCAGAAGACAACTTATTTTCTTTCTTTCTTATAGTGTTTTTGCCACCTATCTTCCTATCCTAAAGCCTGCGAACTCCAAAACTCACTTCAAAAGATCGAGAGGCAACCTTGCACTACTGTGCATGTTGTAAGGTGTTCAAAGGATTCTTCTTGAGAACTGTTCTTGTTCACACAGATTAATAAGTGTGTCTTAATCTGCCTTTTATTGAATGAACCAGAAAAAGCCTCATCTTTCAGAGAGGGCATCAGAGCTGCTGCCTGAGAAGTGCTGTTTAGCATTATCTCACTGGATTTTAAACCAGTACCTGAGAGGGACTGGGGTACATGACCACACTTAGTAGTGAGCTCCAGTGGAGGAGCTTGCTTGTTCTGCTTCTTTCCTTTCTAACACAGTAACTGAAAAAGCCTACGGTCTCTTCCACCTCATCTATGTCTTTCAGTGATTTAAAATTCTGGGGTCCAAAATGGATGAAAATTTAAGAGACTTCATACTCCTAGTGATGTGCTTTACTTCGGTTTAACATGTTGTTTGGCACTTTGTGAATTTCACCCCCAAAAAACACATACAGATATGTTTGCTTTTAAGTGAAAGTCTTCACCTCTGAAATTGTGTTTGTGGGTGTTGTTTTTTTTTTTTAAAGCATAATGATAAAATAACCCTTTATCTAAACTGCTTAGTGCCTCTTGCACAATACGGAGAACTAGGGGCTGTGTTGGCAGATAGCTTTGTTGTATGAATGGAGGACGTTTGCTGTACTGTGTGTTTGGTTTGTTGGTTTTGCTTTTAAAATGAGAATACCCCCAACTGTTTCTGGTATCACACTGCAACACAGGCAGCATCGTGAAATTCCTGGGCTTAACGTTACATAAATGTAATCTTGTAAGACTAAATATCTTTATTTCCTTTACCAGTAGTTTTACATCTCCAGTTTTGGAGTCCTATATTCTTTATCAGTGAGATACAATGGAGAAAAAAATGTGGTCCTAATTCCCAGGGATACAAGATATAACTGGAATGTCACCTCCTTGTTAATGAGTGAGCAAGCAAGCAATGTTGGTTCAGTTCATAAGCAAGCAAGGTGAGGAAAGAGCATGTTTCAGAAACTCCAAGACCGCCTCTATTTGTGCAATGTCTGTTAAATATTAGAGATACTAGTGGTATTTCTTCAAAGCAATAGAGGCTCCTGTTGTGTGAAAATAAGGCAATTTGAATATAAAGAAATAAAAATTGAACATTGGGCCACTCCAAAGATAAACAAGCTATGTAGTGTTTCATCCAAAAAGAATATATGCATTTTCTAGAAGACAGAATTCAGTCTCTCCAAGGAGAAGAAAACATTATTTCCTTAGAAAAAGGTGTTTGCAGTGTCAGCTACCCCAGCTAGCTTCTATGCAGCTAAATTTCAGAAGAAATGAAATTGTAGGGCAACATGACAGGATGTGGAAGATAACCAGGCTATCAGATATGAATTTTATCTTTTCTGCAGCTATTTCTTGTGCAAATAATTTTCCCAGGTGTCTGTATTAGCAAAGGTGTGAGGCTAGTTCTGATGTGCCTTTGAGCAACTTTGATCTTGGCTTTATTCACAAACGTCTATTTTTTACATGCAGTTTGGGCCATCATGTATCCCTTCTTCAGAAGAGCTACGGTATGTTTAATCTCCCTTTTACATTAAGGGAAACAAAGGTAATCGCATGTCGCTAGGTGAGTTGCCCGAGATGGACATGAAGCCTGTCTGCGTGATGTGGGGATGTGGCTGTCGTGATACTTTGATCTTTCTGAAGAAGAACGGCTTACATGGAGCCAGGGTATTCTTCAGTGTCATCTTTAAATAATAAACCTAGATGGCTTCAGCAAAAGAACAAAATGAAAAATTGTCTTTTATTTCCAGGTTAGAGTGGTATCGATTTCTCAAGTGGAGGATTCAACCTGCACGTTAAAACTGCACAGATCAGTAAACTTAGCGCACCGTGGGAGTGATCACCATCAAAGCTGCTGTGCTCACAAGTTAAATTACCATCTCATTTTGGTTCTTGTGGCCAGACTGGCAACACACCAACAGCCACGGGCTGACTGTGCACGTTTTCCCCTATTTTTTTCTAGCATGGAGCTGAATATTATCTCAGTGCTTTATAAATGTTTAAACTGTGTTGGGGTCTGTAAAGGTGATCTCACTCTTGTTTCCTAAAAAATTTTAGCTTCTCCTAAAGACAGTAAAACACTGAGGGAAAGCATGTTCCCACTTCAGAAAGTGTTCAACACTTCAACTTGTTTAATGCTTTCAAGTAAGGCTTAAATGTTGCCATGACATTTTGCTGGTCCTAGATTTTCACCTTAAGGAAATAAAATTATTTAATCTTTATTTATTGTGAAGGATTATTCCCTATAAACAGTGAGTATCAGTAAATCTCAGTTTATCCTTCTATCTTAGAGTGAGAACAGCAGAAAAAAACTTACCTAAACTTCTTCATAGCCAAGAGTTTGTATGTGAACAGAGGAGAGCTGCTTGGCTGAGAGCTCTATCTACTATTTCATGCATAAGGAAGATCACTCCAAGGACCAGAAACTTTCCTCTGAGGCCTCAGTGTCTACAGGTACATCATCACATGGGTGGCGTCTGGGGCTGTAAGAGTAGGGCAGTGGGTGTATCATGGCTATGACCTTGGCCACTGATTGAGCTGAAGGTTAGGAGGAGTAAGGGTAAAGATACTGCTTTAAATAGCAGATTGCCTTAGTGGAGGGATGAAGGGAGAATGTGTAACAAGAACTGAACACTGCTATCAGGACTTTGGAATCCCATTCCTGTGTTAGTCTTTCTCCTTTTGCTTGGGTGTTGGATTTAGTGAATATTTGTAGTGTAAAATTGTGTCAGGAAGGTACTATGGTCAGTTCTTGAGGAAGGAGAATAATTTTGATTTTAGAATAATTGATGATTTCTATTCCTCTGTGTATAATCTAAAAAAAAAATATTCCTTGATATCTTACCTCTACTAATCTGAGGAATGTAAGCACTAATGCACCTTGGACTTGGTCTGCATAATCTACGTTATTACAGTATTATACCTGCTGCTGCTATTGGAGTTGGTATGGGCTGGCTGCACAAACATTTGTCATGACTTTCACTCTTCTGGATGTATAATGCTTCTAGGCTTTCTAACACAAGTCAAATCATTCACTCTGAAGGAAGCAGCTCTGATTTCTATAGAAACTAAAAAAAGTCTGATTTTGACAGAATTGCCTATGGCAGTTGTTTTCAGAAGCAGTGGAAAAAGTCTTAAGGCTGATTGCATGATCCTTCTTTTTAAGAATTCTTGTGATAGATAAGAAGAACATGACATGTTTTCCATCCAGAATTTTCCAACTCCCACCAGGTACAGTCACGTAGAAAAAAATCCTAAACAAACAAACAAAAAAAACCCCTATAAAAATCAGTGGGATTTAATCCATACTGTATTACTGCGCCTTTTTTTTTTTTTAGCATTTCTGAAATATTAGCCTTTTGTCTCACTTTCTGCAATAAGATCTGTCAGGAATGTAGTATTCACATTTTTAACCTGAATGAAAAGAATATACCTAGATAAAAATCTCATTTGTATTTCACATTTCATTTATTCAGTAAACTGCTGTAGTAAGAAGTTGTGGGTTTTTTTTTTTTTTTATTCAAGTCGCATGCATGTAGAGTTGTGCAAATCAAATCAAGACTTCAGTTTCACAAGCTAACATGTGGGTGACCTTGACAGTAGAGCTGGTGTAGGTGTCTATCATGAAAATCTGTATTACCATGAAATCTTAGCAAAGACCAACGTGAAATGGGTTGAGTGTCTTAAATTAAACCTAAAATCCTCAGATTGAAGCGAACCACTGTTAACTTCAGCTGGAAGGCTCTACTAGGCTTGGCACTGAATTGCTTTAGTTTCCTCGTGTTCCCACGCTCTGCTTTCACTGCTGAGAAGCAGAACTGTGTCTGGGAAATTCTCCCATTCTCACAGGCAGGGTAGGGATGGTGGCCTGGGACAGGGCAACGGTATCAAGAATAAGGATAGGAAATTTGTCTAGAAATGGTGTCATCAAGAGGAAAAAAAAAACCAACCCACTGAGGAGGTGTTGCAGGGAAGGACAATAGCAAATGCATTTCTGGGGTTGCTGGTGGGTCCTATAGGGACAGTCAGTGCTGGGAGCACAACAGCAGTCAGAGCAGCGATCAGGCTGGCACTTAAAATCAGTGTTTTCCTTTTAACATTTCATGATATATAAAGCTAGTGAGAGCTCTTTGCAAACCTTGTAAGGTAATACAGTTGAAACTGGAGAAGATATGTGGATATATTTGCTATTTTATGATTTCCTTTTCCATGTTATGACAATACATGAACACAGCAAGCAACGGGCTGCCTCTGCCTTGTGCACTTCTGGCTGCAGGGTCGTTAGGGGCAACAGGACAGCTTCCAGGATGGAGGAAGGAAGAAGCATCTCTTCTGCAGTTTAAGCTTTCAAAAAGTGCTTGTTCAGGAACAGGACTACAGATACTTGCCAAAAGAGCTAAGTTTTGCAAAGCTTCCTGTGATGTGGAAAGCAGAGCCAGGAAAGCTGGCCGTTAGCAAATCATGCACAGCGTTTGGTTGGATGCAGCACAGAGATGCTGAGGTGATGATTGCTGTGCAGGTTGACTGCACTAATATGCTTGGAAGAGGTGTGTGCAATATAAACTAAACTTGAACCTCAGATAAGCCAGAGTTTACAGAATTATCTACAATTCTGCAAATGAAAAGTGCTAAAACTCAAGGAACGGGATACGCTTATAGAGGTGTATAAACTGTGGAAAAGCAGAGCAGCAGTTTTTATTTACTCACACTTTTTAAAAATCACTTCTCTATACCTGGGTTTTTTGTTCCTTATACGTCCTCTGCTCCCAGTTAAACACTGCCATCCAGGTGAACCACTGGCTCGCGTGTGGTGTAATTATTGTGAGTACCGTGGGTCTTCAACTGCTCTCTATATTGTCATAAAACTTTAAACGGTAAATCACTGCAATGATAAAGGCTCTGTAAAAAGCCATATAATAAGCACAGCTTTCAATTATTTACCATACTACTAAAAAATCTTTTAAAATGTCACTGGAACAAGCTATAAAATACTGTGGTACTAATTTAATGATGTGATAAAATCAGTAGTATGTATTTTGGGTTGTAAAGGAAGAACTGAATATGGACAGATTTTCTGCAAGATGTTTTTTAACGTCTGCCAGTCTTGGACCGGTAAATCCTACACTGAATTATGAAAATCAAGACTTAAGCACAGTGTTAACATTTATACTTCTTCTATGTGGCAGAGTCAATGTAGTAGAGACCGTGTCGCTGTGAATATGGTGATACGCTTTCACTGCAGAAGAAACCTGCTGCATTTTAAGTAGCTAAAGGTGATCTTGAAAGTCAGAACTAGTTCCTGAGCTTGATTATCTCTACTTACATTAGAGAGATGGTTGCTGAGGGTGAAGCTAACCTCCTTTTGTCCCACAACTTGGTAATGACATTGGACTTTCATCCAATGACTCAGAGCTGAGTAAACATATAGTGAGTACAGATTGTCTCCCCCTGTCTTCCAGTACCCATTATGACTTTTTGAGAAAAGTTGGCACTAGGCTGTGTCTCCTAAAAAGACAGCTACTTGTTCCACAGTATCTTTCTACCAGTGACCCCTTAGATAGAACTTGGGCACCATGGTCTCCTGGGTTCCGTTGGGGGCTCGTGGAGGTCTGTGGACTTGAGGGAGATAGAAGGTACGCAGAGCTCAGACATCTTCTTGTGCTGCTTCTGACATGTACGAAGGTGGGGAGGACAGCTCACACATCAGATGTGGCCACAGATCTGGAGTGTGGTGGTTTTCCCAGCAGCCGGGATTTTAGAGCTGTTTTGTAGTATGTCTGTAGTGTGAGGGAGTCTGATTCCTCCCTGAATGTAGAATTTTGTAATTATTTTATCACATATTCAGAACAGACTTTTATGTCCTGAACATTCCACGGGATAATGGACAGGTTTTTGGGGTTATAAATTAGTATATGGCAAGATGATACTGGGTTTCCTCATTTGTGTCCGGTTGGTGTGCAATTTGGATGATATCTTGTAATAGTCACCATACACCTCTGAATAGAACTCATGAAGCTGTGGTTGTGCCTCAAGATTCGGTGTAACTTAAAGGATAATTTGGGCTAAAATTTCAGTGGAAGATAAACGTTGCAATAATGTCACCTTGTACTTGCAGAGCAGCTTTCATCTTAGAGGCTTTCAGCTTGCTTAGAGAACTATGCTCACAGATAAATGCGACCATGGTTCTGCTGGGAACAGGCAGCCAGGTTCACAGCTGCAAAACTGTCCTTTCTGTAAATGCAAGGTTTTATAGTACTGGTAAGTGGACTAATCTCCATTTTCTCATGTAAATATTTAGTTTAATGAGTTATGGCGCATATTTAAAGCAGACATAATAATTAACTTTCATAATAAAATATCTACATATTTGCTTTCTTTCATAATGATACTTATTTCCTGCTGCCTGTTAAAAAAAAATACTAAGTAATTAATGAGTGAGAGCATAGTCCACTGACTTCTGGTGACTTTTTTGTGCTCTGAGTCAGCTGGAAAGGGATTTGTCTCAGCTCATTTTCTCAAAGCTAGATTCCCTTAGTAACTGAGGAAGAGGTAGGCAGTTCTAGGGTGCTAGGCATTTGACACAGATCAGATAATGTTAGCGATGTGCTAGTTTTAGTCAATTGGCCATAAAGGCAATTGTCAGTAGACAACTGGGTGAGAAAGCCTAAAATGAACCCCACTAGTATAATCCTACTAGAATCTTCAATATATCAATATACATAGCTGTATGTTTTACGAATGGGATACTATTGGGAGTACAAATTCTATGAACATTTTAAGTACAGTGAACTTTACTCATGTGAGCACTTCTGCAAGAGTGAATAGACTTCCTTACCACCTTATCTTTTTATACACATGAGCTTCTTGTCACAGTTTGATCGGTTCCAAACCCATGCTTTGTGTGGCTCAGGATAGAAGACAGTAGCATTTCATAGCACGCACTAGCATTCATTCACTGAATAGGAACAGATACTCAAGCTATAGACCATTTGCATTTTTGGTAATGGAAGGTGTCCCTTTTATTTTCATATACTGGCAGTCACTGTGAGTTGGTCTCTGACTGTACAGTTCCCTGATAGATATTTGTTTATACTTTATCCCTATTTCTTATACCACTTTCATTCTTATTTGTCAAGGTCAGCCTTTTGCGACACACAAATTTTCTTCTCATCCAGTTCTCCTCTAGAAAATGAGAACAACTACTAGTTGCTCTTTACCGTGCTGCTGAGTCTTGTGCATGGTAGAAAACACACAGACAAATAGGATAGAACTGGCGTTTTAGCTGGAATCTGAACATTGCACACAGGAGAAGAGCTAGAGGCAGGATTTTTTTCCTTAGTGGTTGACATGCATAGCTGTCTGTCCTCCACAGCTACTGCTCCTCACATTGTGACCATTTCTTGGAAGTGCTCCTGTTCAGACTTGTTCTGAGTGACTGAGGAGGTGGACTGCAAAGTAGATTTTTATTTCAAACATTTGAAGTGTTTATCCTTGGTCACATTTCAGAGCAGACAACAAGCGTAATGGAATTTCAGAGTGTGATGCCAATAAAATAGGCAGCAGGGCAGCAGATGAAAGCAAAGCTTTAGGTTGCATATGGGTCTTGGGGTGGCTGTTTCCCAACAACTGGTACTAAGGGAGCCCGCTCTGCTCCTTGGCAGTCAGCCATTCATTGGTGGCATTTAAAGGGCTACTAAGTGCTCTACCCTTATCTGTGCAAGGTGCTGTTCTGAAGGCCCTGCTTCCTACATGATGAATTCCACAATCAATTTCTAATGTATTTATCAGTTGGTTTGCCTGTCTGTCCCGAAAAGGAGAAAACACTGCTGAGAGCTGGTGCAAGAGCAGCTGCTTCTTGTTAATTTGTTTGTGACACTTTGAACTTTTAAGGTGGTGGAACACAATGTACAAGATATTTATTAAAAGCTTCCACTTTTTTATTTATAGAGCTACAAAGCAAGAAAAAAATTTTTCTATGGCAGTCTAGAGATACTAAAGGCTTCTGGACTCCAGAGATTCCAGAGAGCATTAATTGAGGTTAACACTTTTCCTGCTTCTGTGACACTGAGGTGCATTTGTCAGTACAGCTCCACTGAAATCAGTGAAAGCCTGTTGATTTGCACTAAGAAGTCCAGGTCACCCTGATTTCAGTGTAACCAACAGGCAAAATTACAATACCTGCAATACTCGGATTAAGTATGGATGTCAAAAGCATCCAGTTCCTTTTAGAAGAGTTATTACAGTATTGATAATGATGCCTACTTGACTTAAAGTAATAGCTTTTAAATAACCCTTTGCCCTGTTTAGAAATAACCTTGATTTTTGCAAGATTTTGCTCAGAAAAATGAAAACAAAACAATAAACACCATCCACCCAAATACCTCTTGGATGAGCTGAGTATTGATAAATACAACCAAACTGTATCATAAACGTTTGTTTCCACTTTTACTAGTGAGCACTTCTGGAGAAAGATCTAATAGGGCTTAAAGGAGGCCCCTTCATTTTAAAGGTTGCAAACATGTCTGAATGAACACAGCATTGGCAGTATATAATCATAGAATCACAAAATGGTTTGGGTTTGGAGGGGTCTTGAAGATCATCTAGTTCCAACTCTCCTGCCATGGGCAGGGACACCTTCCACTAGACCAGGTTACTCAAAGCCTCATCCAGCCTGGCCTTGGACACTTCCAGGGATGGAGCATCCACAGCTTCTCTGGGCAACCTGTCCCAGTGCCCAATCTCACCATCTTCCCCCTGCACACATACCACCCCCACTTTCCTACACCTTGGTTGTAGTTTATAATTTACATTTGCCCAATAATATGCCTGCAAAGATCTGGGCAACAGGTTATCATGTAGCACCAGCCCCAGAGCAAAGCATGTGCCGCTGGTGCTAATAGCACCAGCGGGATGACTGGTGGGGTGCTTGGCTGGGTACCAACCAAAGTGATGTACTTGATGTGTCAAACCCTCTGGAGGACCCACCTGCTGCACTGCAGAAAATACATGGGAGATGCCGTTCTTCTGGAGACCACATTGCTTTTCCTTTTCTGGCTGGTTGCTGGAAAATTTTCCCTTTTGTTTGTTTTAATTTTTCCCCAAAGTAACTTTTACTGATAGAGCTGATGCATGCTACGAGTTACAGACTGAGCAAACATCTTTGCGCGTGTGAGCCTATCTCAACATCCTTCGTGCAACACACGCTGCTGCATAGATTACAGTTCACGTCATCAAGAAGCGGTGTGAGAGACTCCATGCACAGAAATAAATGTCAGCCATAGCTTTTAATTCTCCTTCTTCTGCTCTTTGACAATATTACTTGCAAAGAGTTAAAGAATCAGTTTTATTGAATAAACCCAAGTTTAAACTAGGCTCTGGATCTGCTACTATGTATTTCTGTAAACTAAAGAGAACCTCCACTGGATATAGAACTAGATAGATTCTAGGGAAGCAACAGCCAAACAGGAGACAAAGGCTGCCCCTGAGTGGCATCATGAAAATTTGAAGAGGCTTTCATGTTGAAAACCCTGTGGTGCAATTGTCATTTGCAATAAATTATAATAACCTACTTTTTTACTTGTCACAAGCATGAATGGATTTGCTCTTGGCCATAAGTAAATCCTGGTTCAGGGAGTGACCTGCTTAATTTAGTCATCATGAAGTATGCAAGATACATACCATAAGAGATAAAATGGCTAAAACAACCCCCCCCCCCCCTGCAATGGAAATGTATGTGATACCATATTGCAGAAATAATATATACACACATTCCAGAAACAATAGATATATAGCCTTAAGAGTCCAGATGGCTTTTATATTATTTAAAAAAGTGCTAAATTAACTGAGATTCCAATTTAATTAAATGCTAGAGAGGGCAACACCAATATTATATACACTTTTCTCTCTTTCATTTCTCTATTACCTAAACAGTGATTTAAATGGCATAGCCATTACAGATAACAAAGCCTGAGTTTTATAATAAGAATGCAGCAAGTACCTTGTTATACAGGTGGGAACTACAGCAAATCAGTCATGCAAAAAAGGGCCTCTAAAGGTGAAAATACAATGGAGTTGTTTTCACTTTTCATCTTTAACCTTGGCAGGAGCTGTTGGCTTTAGAATCTTTTGAAGCACTGTGGGACAGTCCTCATTAATTCTAGCCCCTAAATTTTCAGAATACTGAGGAAGGAAAATGAAAAAGGAAAATGAACACAAAAGAACCCTAAAAGGGATTATAAACAGATCAGCGGCCAATTCCATCTTCAGAAGAGCCACTCTAATAATGTGTCTAAACTGAAAGCTGAATAGGTTGATTAACGAATGTAGAACCATTTCTTACTAAATCTATGTATAGATGAACATTTATTTTAAACCTCTGGGCTTAATTCTTACTTATATAAAGCCCATTTAGGACACTTTGCTCCTACTGTGGGTCATTCATGTCCAGTTTAATCTTTAGACTAGAGCAAGCCTAAGAGAAAAGCCTTTCAATAGGGAATGAAGAACTGTATTTAAAATTATAATATGGCTGTATTTCTGATGTGCACTCTATGTCAAAGTGGAATTGCAGGTGTGCCAAAAACTGAGCAGTAACTTGAAGGATGCCAGTAGAAAAAGAAAAGATTCGGGAAGACTTGTTGCTCCTTTCAGAAGTAAGTGGTTGGGAACACTCGCATTCGTGTTTGCCCTGTCTCTGTTCATACCTTGGTTTGAGCTCTATTTACATGATATCATGGTTCAGAATTTAGGCTGGAATGTAAGTAGAATAAGCTTTGTACTGAATAGCCTGGCATATATAGTGTAGAGAAATTCTTCCATCAGAAATGGTATAAATCGGATGAGGACCACCTCTTCTCACAAGACTATTCCCATCTGGGGCTGGAATCTCTCCAGCTCTTAAACCTTCAGTGCTTATTTGAGTGAAAAGGGGGAAACAATCGAGGAGGTGAGTAGATGTATGGCTCTATTATAGGACAAAGGAGTACTTGTAAGACTATTGATTGTATTCAGAGGAAGAAAGGTTAATATTCCCTTAGCTCTTTCTGTGTAGGCTCACGGTACCTGAAGTAGGCTGTTTTCAGGCAGATCAGGGATAAAGGATGAATACTGAAGTTCAAATGCAATTTCTCACTGTGAATATACAGTTCTAATTTTGACCTGGCTACTTCTGGAATATAGTTATTCCTGTCTATGTGCTATGTTATTCCCAAGCAGTCAAATGCAAACCACCCAAATAAATATAACTACCTCCTCCACTGTAAATCATGCAAAACAGCACATGCCAGCTGGTTCAATGGGGCCAGAAGCTACAGGCTTTAATTTACTCTTATTACAATTATATACTATTGACCTTCACTCGTCAAATTCTCTTGAAGGTCAAAGATGTGAAATCTGAGCATCTGTGAAATCTGAGATGCTGTTGGTAGTAGTGTTAAGCATATTCTGAAGTAGGACATGTACTATCTATTTTTAGCTGTAATCTTGGCTGAGTGGCAGAGTTAATGCACTGGTTAGAATTTGAATAATACATGAGACTTGTACTATGAGAACAATAATTTAGCTATAATCTGATGCATGAAGTAATGAGTGGTAATTTTCTCTTGAGATGTACTAAGTCGCTACGTACCTTAGTAAACAAGTGTAAATGGTTTGGCAAGCACATGGTAGTCATAATGGACTCATTTACCCTCTTGTTGTAATCACGAGTGATGGCAGGGCCACACTGGTCCCAGTCTCCAGCAGAAGATTTGCAGTTGGAAAGAAGAATGAAGCTTCCACCAGTAAATAAAATGTGTTTATTTCAGAAAAGTAGTTGAGAATACTTATTTCTGTACTTTATGGAAAATTAATTCTCTAGAGGCAAAAACTATTGTGCTTGCAACAGATTCTGTACTAAAAATTGCTTGATTGCATATATTTTGTTTGTTTTCCCTGGCTATCAACCTTTCCCTCAACAAAAGTAATGCATTGCCCATGTTCATTTCTGCTGGGTTGTCCTGACAAAGGAAAACGTAGGGCAGAATGTAATTTTACAAAGGATGCCTGCAAGACAGGTACTGGAAGGAGAACAGTGACAAACATCTCCAGTTTAACTGGTTAAACTCTAGTCTTGGGGTGGGGGATGGGTTCAGCCCAAATCCATAATCATCAAAATCACCACAATTTTCTGTGGCGATTGCATCTGTGGAATGTGAACGAGGTCTGTGTACCTCAAGTGTCCTCTGGTATTCCATATCTAACACTCCTTATGTTTAGTGAAGGAACAGAATTTTGGGTACACATACAATGTATCTGTATAGAATCATAAACACAAGTCTTACCTCTCACCGCATCTACACGATAGTTGCTTTGTATAATCCTGGTGTAAGCTTCTCTCTAAACCAGAATTTCAAAGAAAGTCAGTGTGTGTGATGGGTTTGCTTTAAAGTGTAATCCAAACTTTCTTGAAACTCCAGTCTCAAATTCTGCATTTCTGCCAAATTCCCAATACATTTGAAGAACATCCTTTCTGTTTTCTATGCCTCAGTTTTCAGTATGCAAGGCACTGGTAGAAAGTCTCAGCCAGCTCTGGATCATCCTGAAGAGAGAGAAGGGAGAGCCTAAAGATCTGTAGAGAAATTAGCCTGTACAGTTATGTCAATACATGCAGTTGTGGCTAAAATCCTCCTGAGGTGTAAACACTGAGCTAAGCTTTTTTCATGGTTCATTTCATGTTGCAATGATTGGCTAAAGGTGAGTGAAAACATCCTTTGCTGGGAGTGAAGAAAACGAGATGCCACTCTGCTTGTTTTAACTTTTCGGCAAGGGAGAAGTCTAGATTTCTCCCTAATCACAAAAAATAAGTGCAACTGGAGTGTTCAATTTGGTCAATGCTTCTGTCACTGTACTGCTGACTTGACACTTGTCAAGTATTTTTATTTTTCTATATGCTCGTTGTTGCTCCAAAGTTTGTTGTAAGATGATATAAATGTGATAGTGTAAGTCTGAGTTTAGCTGAAATACAACTTCATTCAAAAATCTTTTATTCAAGTTACTTAAACATGTTTCTATTTATTTAACATGACATTTTTATTTGATCACAGGCTATTTTAATGTTTCATTTTTGCTCTTTAATGGAACAATATAAAAGAGAGGCAGTTCTAAATTTGTGGTAGAACAAAGTCACAGCAGATTTAGATTGTTTTCAGCATTCTTTTAGTGGACAGTCTTTTGTCAGTGGCCAAGGGATAGCGTGATAAGTGCTAAATAATAGTCTATATTGAATGTGATTAACTGGCTTGGCTAGTGTTCCAGAAACTGTGGTCCATAATGTACGTGAAATTGTAATTGTGTGTTTCCTTGCATTAGTCTGTATTCACTTTAACAGTAGGCTTTTAGTATTATAATAGAATAGCACTTCCATAGGTAAGAAAATAATTTTTGATCCCTCTTTCTTTGCTATTCTCCTCCAAACATGGCAAAAATTATATCTTACTCTTATGTGTGTCTCTTTTTTTTTTTTTTTTTTCCCCCTCCAGGGTGGATAAAAAAAGACATTTTAAGATGTCTTTCCCTCATGTTTTCACCAAAATCAAAATTTAAAGGAAACTTTTTGCTCAGTTCAAAGTTGGATGGAAAGGGTGAAGGGTTGCCTGGAGCAGAAGTAAAGTAGATTTTATGCAGGTGAAAAAGTGAAGCCAAAGTTTGGTACTTTCTGCTCTCCAGAGCAATGATGAGAGAAAACTCATATTGAGACTTCGTTTGGAGAGGTTGATTGCTTCCAGAGCTTTGGCTCCTCTATGAATTCATTAAGTGATACTTTCACAATTTGAAAAGTGCATGAAAATTACTACTAATCAACAAATTCATTTGTTATGAATTATTCAGTTAGCTCCAGTGGTGACGATTGTGTTCCCCATGTGCTGGAAGGAGCCACTGGGCAGTGGGGAGAAGCCCGTAAAAGCCAGAAAACAGGAAGGGCCGTTTCCTGTCTGGCTTGAACCCTGAAATGAGATGTGTCCATGGCAAAAAAAGCATCTGTTCAAATCTCAGATTGGGGATGAGACATGAAAACAAAATAGCTCAACGTTGATTTGGTCTGCATTCAGCGAGAGTTGCAAAGACCTAGTTATCTTGGGTTTTATTCCTTTGAAGTTGCCTTTGCTGTCTTTTTTTTTTTGAGTGCCAAAAGCTCAAGAACTCTTCCTGTGACCTCCCAGACATCTCATTTTCCAGAATATAGTTTATCTTTGACAACTACACCATGTTCAGCTGATACGCTTGTTTTGTTTGTTTCTATCAGTTTTACAATACATATACAGAAACAACAAGATCTTTTTATCTGCAAGATTTCTTCTGTTTTTACTTGTATTTTTAGATCTTTTCTTTATTGAAGTTTTCTTTAACATAATGACACAACCAAACTGCAGTTAAGGAACTACCGGGGAGGAAAAAACCTTTGTGGATAAGGAAATACCAGGGCTGTGTCATAAAAGGAGTTACTTCTACTGAAGTGTTTTGCCCAGCTTAAAAATTCAAGGTAGCGCTAAATCAGAACATGCATCTCTGCAAAATTCAGCTGTGCTTGCCCCAGAACAGCTGGATGGAGATGCCTCTGACTGATGTGGCAGTAGGTACAAGGGCAGGGCAAGTTCTGAATCTGCATAGGGTGATGTGATGCTCAAGGGTGCAAGAGGAAAAGCTGTAAAGGAATATACAGTCAAAAAATCTGGAAGAGGGAGAGGTGGAAAGGGGATGGCGAGGTAGAGAGAATAAAGCATTTAGAAACTAATGACTCGGTCAAGTAATAGGAATCCCAGAAACGGAGATCAGAGGAAGGAGAACAATGAAGCCAGAAGGCTTCAAGGTGTAATCACTTGTTCAATGTACAGAGCAGCACGGATCCTGTGCTGAGCTGCTTAAGGGAAGCCCAATGTGAAAGAACAGAAAATACCTGAAGGAAACTGTTTGCGGCCTAACCTTATGATAAATAACATGGAAAACCTCTGTAAATATAGCTCAGTGTGGGCTAAGGCATGATGCTTCTTTCTACAGGTCCATAACAAGTTTTAAACAGCTCTACTGTGTGTCAGATTCCCACTCCTGGACAGATTTGGTCCAGGAGTAGATCACTGCTGTGAAGTCCATGCCTGTATTACCAGGCTAGACTGCTATCTGGGCTAGATTTTTGCAGTGTTGGTGTAACCACATGTACAGCTATACTGCACTGACTCTGTTCCTTTTTGCTACAAGACAGCAGTGATGGAGAATATGCCGTGTTTAATCACTCCACAGCGATAAAGTTTTGTTTGACCATGCAAAGGTAGTTAAGTATAATTTATCCCTAGTGCAACTATATGTATTCACTGGAGTTACACAGAGAAGAAGCTGGTGTGCAGTATTTACAACAGAAGCAATTAGCACTGAAGCACAAATGTTTATAGCAGACTTCACTGTGGCTCATTTTTAATTATTTTAAAACTTATGTACCAGTTTAATTATATAGCAGAGATTAAGCTGTATAAAAGTGACATTGTTATGCTACAGTCACTTGAGATTCTGGATTTTATAGCTTACAGGACCAAACACCATCTTCAGAGAGCTCCCATTATCATTAGAGCTAAGAATGTTTAGCATCTTCTAGGAGCATCTTGGCCTCTTAGAGGATTTGCCCAGTGCTGGCTGTCATTGAAAACAACACCATGATGACACAATGAAAACACCTGAGGTAACATGTTCTTTAAATCTATCTCTCTAGTTCTATGTAAGTATCAAGCAAACAAGTTGATGTGTGATTTGTGTGGGTTTTTTTTCTTTCACCTAATTGCCCTATCTGCATACTGCAACCTAAACACAACCTTTTAGGATTCCCCATTATCCCCCTGCTTTATATACTGCATTCAGCTGCCCTGTGCACCACTTATGAATATGTAAATTGGAATAGAGGTCAAGAGTTGAGAGAAATTAAAGAAAGAACCCGTTAAGCTAAGAAAAAAGCTATTTTTCTAGTAGAACAGTTTCACTGCAAAAGATACCTTAGCTTTGTTTTGTCTACATAATTGGTTCCTAGAAAGAGTGAGGGAGAACTGAAGAAATTCATCTTTGTCTTCCTGATGTACAGTTCACTGTAGGGCTGTCTCAGTGGTCAGTACCCCTTTCTTATGAGAGGGACTTGGAATTTCTAAGATATGGTTAATAGGTAATATACTAGATTTAATTAGTGACCTAGTTCAGTGAGGAGTCTTAGTGAGCAGATTTAGAAAAGCTGAGTTTTTATCATCAGTTTCCTAGACTGGCATGGGGGAAGATTTCCTCTGGGATTGAGTAAATTAGCCATGTGCTATCAAAGTTTATGGACCTGAGCCAATCTCCTGCAGCTGAGCTTTCTACAGACCATTCCCTCTGAAACTCTGAGCTAAACAACAGTGTTACTGGTAATTTCTCCTTGTCCTATCCGAAGCAACAATGCATCTACTGGTTTGTGGCTTAAGACTTGTTTCTGTCTGCCTTGATGGTGAGCCTCCATCCCTGTTGGCATGGACATCAGCACAATGCTCCTGACCCCACTCCACCACTGAAGGGGCCTTTTGGGGGCCTATTGCCACTTACACTGTGGGGAGCAGTGACCTGGGCTGAGCAACCAACACTTGCACGGGGACACGAGGGCAGTCAGTATGGCTCGTTCCTGGAGTATATCCTGAGGTAGGGATCATAGGTGGGGAGTTAGATGAAACTGGCTGGACAGTTATTGGAGTCCTGGAAAGAGAGAATGGAGTGAAGTATCTACATAAAGCTGATGGCTTCCTTGACCCCGCGTCTCAGGAGGAGAGACTTGTGAGAGAAGGCAATGATGGTCTCCAACTTTACTTGCTTTTGTCTCTTCCATTAACAGAAGAAACAAGTTGGCAGAGCACACCTGATAGGAGCTTGTGTCCTGTATCCAAACAGCAGCACCTGCCCCTCTTGTGTATGAAAACATGGAGACTCTCGAGGGTTCCAACCATTTAAGTTACTTATCCTATTTCTCTGCATGGGAGAGAACTTCTTACATTTTTGCCTTTGCCTTTTCCATGGTCTGTTGCCAAGGAGGTTTATTGACAAATATGCTATGCATATCTATTAACTGCCACACCATGTTAAGTCTCACCTGGCCTGTTTTCCTCCATCAAACTTAATTATAGTCCAAGAGACAATGTAGCATGATAAAAGTGACAAAAATTGACAGGACATGTCACAACAAAACGTGTCAGCCTGGGATATCCAGAAGGCAGTTCCTCAAGCAAAGAAGTGATCCCACTGTCCCTCAGCTCCTCTCTCTGCTGCTTCTCCTACACAGATGAGTCCACAGTTCTCAGCTTGACTCACAACATGTCTAAAAAATTAATGTGTTTTCTTTCCTGATTGCCTGTCAAATCAGAAGTCACATCCTGTATATTGCTTGCTAAATGTCCTTTTTTTTTTTTTTGTATGTTATTATTCTATAAGGCAATTCCTCTAGACTTGTTTATGTCTGTCCTTGTTTCAAATTCCTTCTAGTTTCTGCCTAGCTTATAGGTCCCTGTATCAAACTATCCTCTTCAGTCAGACATCACATCTGCTCTCCTTGTTCTTGATCAGCATTAATGAAACATCCACTCCTATTGCACTCCTTTGGGCTTTATTCTTCTTGTCCGTGTAGTAAATAATTGGTATTCTGAAGAGATAACAAAATTACATGATTGTTTTTTGTTGATATTCTGCAATAGATACAGTCTGAAGATGAAGGTTACAGCCATGTCCTTACTAAGTAGTGTAGTCAGAGAAGATGTTGGGACTAGTGTGAGAAATTCTCTGCTAAATATATCTCGGAGAGGGAAGGATGTTCTTTAATCATGTTAATGATGTCCTCGTGATCAATAAATATGTGAAACAGGCAGTTTCTCCAATAACGATTCTCTCCCTGAGATAAGTCACTTCCAGATTTATTTTGAAAACTCATTGTTGAGTGAACAGCAATTCAATTTCTTACGCTGGCCAGCCTCCACTGAAATGTTGTTTTGATTAGGAGGTGGCCATATATCAGAATGACTTCAGGAACTTAAATTTGTTTGACTAAGTGTCATGGATAGGTAACAGCTGAAGAATTGTAATATAGAAAGGACATGACATGTATGAGTGATCATATTTATGAATTGACTCCTTTTCCCTGTTAACAGAAAAATCATGAATCAAAATTAATTGATTTCTGTCTCATCATTGTGGGGTGTGTGTGTGGTGTTTTTTTTTTTCCTTTTTCTCCTTCTTTTTCCACTGTATGGAAGAATAGAATTTGGCTTTGTGAATTGAGTGCTTTATTGATCTACTACTGAAGCTGCTGAATCAGCTATCCTTTTAGTGTTGTTTTTTATGAAGCAAAAGTAAAGAGCTATAATTAAATCCACATAATGCATTGCCAACCTCATGCAGCCATTGAACCTAACTATATCTATATGCTGCCTCTTTGTATAATATACTCTTTTGGCTTTGGAAGGACAGAAAGCCGGGTTGTTGAATTACTTTGCTCTTTGAATAATTGGTTCAGACAACTGATACAGTGGGAAGTATAGCTAATGTATTTGCCTTAAAAATATTGAACTGAACTAGCTGATTTTGATTTTGTTTAATTTAAAACTGAACTTCAGAAATACTCAGTTAAGTTATTTTAAAGTAATAAGATGGAAATCTGGAAAAATGCAGATAAGAAAATTAATTTTCGATTGTGTAGTTTTGACTTGGTGGACACTTTAAAAATAAATGGGATCATCTGGAGTGGGCTCAGTCAACTCCAGGTGCATCTCAGTCTGAAAAGCATCTGTGCATAACTCACAAGCACACCTTAATGGAGAATTTTGAGAACAGAACTGCAGTTAATAATTTTAACTGCTGGAGTCTGAAATCAAGGGAAGGGAAATAAGAAACAAGTAAGAAAAAAATGAGCAAGCACAATAATAAAACAATCATCTGAACTTTTTAAAAAAAATTCAACTCCATCATGACTTTTTCAAGCTGAGAAGAAGTGAAAGAAGTAAGGCCCATCGGTGTTTTGTCATTTAAGTTCTGGTAGAAAATGAAGATATGCTTCAAATCTGCTTGATTTACTTTAGTGTTTCTTTTCTAGTGTCCACAGCTTGGCCATAATTTCCACAAAGATTGTTCTTTTCTGTTTCAGGTAGTTTCTCCTCTCCTGGAGGAATAGATACATTTTTCAAGAGGGAATATTTCTTGTCCCACAGGGCTTCTACTATATCCCACAAAGATCCTTTTTCCTTTTGAATCTTATAGTTGTTCTCCTTGAAAGCAATAGATTCTTCCCAGATAACCTGTTTGCTGCTTGAGATGGCCAACTCTTCCTCCCAGAAGATCTTGTCCTTCTTCCAGAAAGACCTATAGTCCTTCCTGGAAGCCTCATTCTTTCTCTGCAGAGCTTTAGTCTTTTCCTGCAGGATTTTGTTCTTCTCATGCGTGGCTCTATTATTTTCTTTGACATCTTGATTCTGTTTTAGGAAAGTCCTGACTGCTTCCTGACCAGACTTATTCCTTTCCTCAAGAACCTTGATATCTTCCTTAGCCACCTTCATTGCCTTCCAGAATTCTTCAAGCTTTTTCTGAATGCTATCAACTTGTCCATGGGAAACTTTCTTATTCCTCTGGAAGTCCCTAATCTTCTGTAGGAAGCTCTTGCTCTCTTCTAAAGATTCTTGATCTCATGCAAACGTTATTCTTCATATGGAAGATCTTTATTTCTTTCCATAAAGCTTTGGCTTTCGTCTCCTCCTTAAAGGCTTTGATCTCCTAATGGAAATTCTTATTTACTCTGCAGAAGGATTTGATTTCCTTCTTGCAGTCCACTTTCTCTCTTTTCAAAATGCTGCAAAGCTCCTTCTCCTGGAAGTTAGACAAGTTTTCCTGGAAGTTCTTATTCTGTGTCTTTGGATAGTAGAAAGCAGGTATTTCACTACTTTGTTTTATTTGCTCCATCCTTTGATTAGGTTTTTGCTTGCTTTCTTCTGGATTATAAGTGACATTACGTCCTGCTTGGATCTGGGAAGGTGAAGCAATGAACCCTTCAAGTACAAATGCACTGTTATGCAGGATGCTGGCTGCTTCTCCCAGTAAAACAGGGAAGGACTTTGTGCAAAGACACTGTTAGGGTCCTAAAACAAGCTCAAAGAATACAAAAGCATGTAGCATTAGCTATAAATTCCATGAACTGTAATTAAGCTATGTTACATTAAGAAATTATCAGATGAAATTTATCAGATTATTCCATAAATGTGGTATGAGTCAGGTTACTAAAAAATAATGGTGACAAAGGATTTGGGTACCTCTCTTTTCAGAATCAAATGTGACATACTTAAAAGGAACTTGTCTTACAGCATGATATTCATAGTCATTAGTCACAATTGTTTTGGAATTATTGTATTGTCGCCAATTCTTTACCAGATAGCTTACAACTGTGCTGCTGTTTGCATCATCAAACTTGTACAGTGGTAACTGGCCAGCGTGTGCCATAATTTTAACGAAAATAGAAACTAACATAAATACTTGTCCTCCACACCTGTATTTCTAGTTTAATAGTACCAGGGGTGTAATACAGGGGGAAGAACAGTCTTTGTCCTGTGAATTCTGCTCTGTCAGAAGACATGAATTCTTTGCACAGGTGTCTAAATGTGCTTTGTCATTTTTGGTCATTCTTTCAGGAGCAATCTTGTATCTTTTCTGCTTTAGATTTTATTTTGTAAGGCTTATGAATTAATGATTCCATGAGATACACTGAACTGTTGCAACCCATGACCTTTTTTCGCTCAGTAGACTACTTCTGCTGGCATATGTTGGTGGATATGAAAGGCAAATTTTGTTTGTTATAATGGTATGGTAATGGAATATTAGTATAGTGGTTAAATCCCATGTAATTTAAACTTCAGCCACTTCTTTTATACCGCGTTGTTTGGAAAGTGGATCTACAAATATTGTTCGCAAGGGATAAGAAATAACTCATTGCTACAAGGTAATGTATGACTTAATGGCTATGAGGAAAACCTGGCTTAGCTAATGAGCAGTTAACATCCATGAACTCTGCTTCTGGGAAGAGAGAGTGAATACAAAGCAGATACACTATCAAAGTCTGGTTGACGCACAAAGTTCTAGATATTCCAACTGTATTTCAGAGTGCACTTTCCTAAGAACGTGTCATGAGACTTTTCTCAAAAAGGCCTTTCCCAGAATGGATGAAGGGGTTAACAGATACTTTTTGCACTCAGTATCTCTCAGTACCTTGTGATGCTACATTTCAATAATTACTTTCAAAAACATATTAGATACTTTGGATCCCTTTTTGGTATACCAATTTACTTACTCTTTTAACCTCTAAATAAATTATTAAATATTAAATGATGAGTAAATATTTTCTGTATTGCAACTAACCTACTTCTTTTCTGTCCCACTGAAGACTCTTGGAGTGTCTTTGGTAGCAGAGCTTGCATCCTACAGATGAGTAGCTTGTAAACCAGCACAGCCAGTTCTAGAATGTAGAGCAGCTTGCTAATCATTCCCAGTTGTGAGGTCACACCATATGGGTTTTACTTCTCATTTGTTGGCACTAACCACCTCTCAGGACTGGATCCAATGTGTCTGAAAGCAAACATCTCACAAAATATTATTCAAACCTAATGACAGACTTTGGAAGTTGTGGTCTTTTGTCAGTTTCCCCTTCAGACAATCAAAGGTAGACTCCTGAAGTAATTCAGTATTAACCTGAACTTGTGGTCCTTCATGACTTTCTTTCTAAAGAGAGACTTTGTTTCAACACCAGTTGCTGATTTGCTAAGGAAGTTTACCAAATGATATTCCTTGGGCTGTGTTATGCAGGAGGAAAAGCCCTTACCTACACAATTATGTCATGTCTAACTATAAAATTTTTGTTGGTTGTTCACAGTTATTGTGGTGGTGGTTGTTTTGTTTTCATTTGTCATTTTAATTGTCTGCAGTGCTAAATAAGGAATTTTTTTAAATGGCTTTTTTTTTGTTCCCCACTGAAATGAAAAAAACCTGTCCTTTCCTTTTATTACAATAAATTTATTTCCTATATTTTATGTTCTAGCTTTCTTAAGCAGTTTTTAAGTCTTATCATTTTCTGTGGTTATGTACCCAGTCTTGAGTTTTCCTGCCTAATTTTATATCTTCATGTCTAGACTGTCTCTACTGTTCAGAAACTTCGAACCAGAAATGCATGGTGGGACAAAGTTAACCAGATAAATTAGTAAGTGGACTAAAACTGGTATTAAACCCAGAAAAACATGGATATCCAGTCAGAGTTTTGACTTGAAGCCCCTTCCTGAGTAGACACTCTTGTGTGAAGCTCTTTGTATTTCGTGATTATTATTATTAAAGAATAATCCTGCAGAACAACTGCCAGTGAATACAAGTCTTTTTACCATTGTATGTAATCTTCTGTGTATTGAGGGACTATCCTTTTCTTCCATAAAATCTGCTTTCTCTCTCCCTTACAACGCACCAACCTTTGATTAAACATCATCATGTTTCTGTGTGAAACTTTAGGAACTCATTTCTTTGTCCCTCTCCCAGAATCTTGAAGAAATCCATTAAGGTCTTCAAGTCCATGTAGAGTCACTTTTATTTTCTGAATAATAGGGAGAAAGGCCACGAAGCAAGCAAAATAGTGCATTCATATTTTTTGCAGTGCATGCATGCACAGGGGTTAAGTTTCAGCATAATCAAAACCTGATGAACTGTATATGGTGATCCTGGAGAACCTTCTTCTTAGTACTTTGAAATCTTTCCTGAGGTTTCATGTCTCTAATACTAGTGTATATCTGATTTTGAAGCTGGCTTTGCTTTAAACATGGAATTGGGCCAGATGACCTCAAAAGGTCCCAAACTAAATTATTTAATGATTTTAATGTTGTTCTTAAAATTTTCTACACTGTGTTACTGCAAAATATTTTTGTGCTCATCAAAGACCTGATGATCCTATTAATGTTGCTGCTTTGGCAGCTGGTCAGAACAGAGGTTTCAGAGCATCTTTTGGATTAAGTCATTACGCTTGACATCTGCATCACCTCAGGCTAACACGAAGGAACAAACAATAAAAAAGCAATGGTTTACTTTCTCACTGAAATCAACAGTTCATGGAATTATCCCAAAGAGAGACACAGTATATACATGAGAGAAAATGGACTGTTGTGTATCTGTGATGATTACTCTGGAAACTTCAGTATTAATGTTTCATTATCTGAGCTCATTTTGGGTATGAGGAAAGGAGAATTAGACAGCTGTATTCCTTTCTTGAAAGAGTAGGTACGATTTCAAGGGAATATGCAGTGCAGTTGTATGAAGCTGTGGGCATCCGGACACTGCAGAGGTCAAAGCATCCTCAGCAGTCAGCTCAGCTTTAGCATAGAAATGTTTCTGTCTGTCATTTATGTATTTATCAGACTGTCTTGTCTTCTTTCTTCACTGCTCTCCCTCTCCTCTCCCCTTTTCACTTATTCTAAAATACTTTATTCTACTGACAGTTTCTAGGTATGACAGTGGATCATATACCTTATTTCTGTAACTTCCTTGAAAAGGAATGAATTATAATGTATAAATGAATATTTGATCACTTCTAGAGGATGAATGCTGTTATGGGACTCAGAGTAATGAAACCATGATTATTTCTAAGCAGCACCCTCTTCCTTTTCAGTCTCTCAGTATCTGCTAGATTTCATCCCATATGTACATCTTTGAGCAAGATGGTATGTACTTGTCTCATCTTTTTGAGATGGCTGGTGCCTCAAACCTTCTCATGTGCAAGAACAATCATAAATCCAAAAATTTTTGGAGTTAATTTTCTTTTTCAATCCAGAAGACAACTAAGTATATTCACCTTTTCCACTAATTTTTACTGAAAGATAATTATTAACACAAATTTTTATAATACTTTAGTAGGAGAAACAGAAATTTTGATGGTCTAGATTTATCTTTGATGGAGGTATTAACAACAGTTTCCACCTGCTGGTGAGTTAGGACCAGAGAAAACAGAGACAATTAACTGAGGTTTGAAAAGGTGAACAGAAGAAATCTGGAAAAAAGAGGGCTGAAGATGATTTCCAAGACCAGTCTAGTCTGTATTAGGTTAAGAAGACAGAAGTCACTCTGAGCATGCGAGTGCCTCATCTTTGGTTTCTGGCTGTGTTTCCTTTTAATGTTTTTTCTCTCCAAGGAATTCCTGTTCCTCTTTCCAAAGGTCCAGACCAATTTTCCATTTCTCTAGACCCTCTCCCACACTTCCATTTCATTCATTAGTAGGATCTTGACATTGGTCCAAAAGGTCATGTTGTTTTTCCTAGAAAGTCATATTCTTTTCCCAGGCAACCTTGGAAAGCTGCGATCATATCCTTGGTTTTTTCCTATAATTACTTGATATTCTCTCCTGATCTCTTTCCATTTCCTAAGGCTCTGTTTTTCTTCCAAAAATGTTGTTGTCTTCTGGTGTAAGTCTGCAATTATTTGGCTTGCCATATTCTTGAAATAAACCATTATCTTGTATCCAAAAAAGAGAGATGATCTAGCAAATTGGGAAACCCTAAAGTATCACCTCAAAAGTGACATGACCATAGTCCAGTTTGTGATGCAAAGCAAGATCATATAAAGATAATTACAAAACTGAATTAAAAGAGAAAATCATAAGCCTATCAATGAGTTTGCAGCATAAAAAATTAATAAATAAGTCTATTATCAAATTTATCTTTATTGCAACCTCTATAAAAATTTGTAAGAAATATTGTGCTAGATTTTGTGAAAACCTAGTAAGATCTGAAATAGTATAAAGTAGCCAAAGTCATCACTGGAATTGTGTATTCATTCTATGCCCTTTTTTTAAACATCTAGTATGAATTTAAAGCTTATTTTTTCTCAGGGTAGGAAAAATAAAGAACTTTTAAGGACAGTTTTGACAGAAGTTTTCCATGGTTTTGCTGTTAGCCCTCAATGAAATCTGAAAAAGTCAGAGTAATATGTAATGCTAGGTCTTTTTAGTGATAGAAAATAGTCTGCTTTTTGGGGTGGTTTGTGGTCATGGTTGCCTCCATGGTGTGAAACATAATTTATAAAGGGAATCAGAAGAACCTCAGGTATAGTTCCATAGTGCTAATACTGATGCATCAACCTATATCTAAAGAATACACTTCCGCTTAAATAGGATTTAGGCCTTGATGTAGGAATTACTAGATGGAGTTTTTATGGCTCATCATAAACAGGCTGGATGGTGTTTGTACCCTTCAAATGTGTGGGTATCCACAGCTGGTATGATGCCTTGGTAAAATGAAACCCACTTGCAACAAATAAACCTCTCAGGATGCCTCAGATGTTTCTGTTCTGCAGGCTGTCAGTAAACAGACTGAGAAAGTGTCCTTTGATTTGCACAAGCTTCGTATGCACTGCGAGAGGGAGCTGGGCATAAACGATTTTGGAATTGGTGGTGGCAACAGAACAGAAAAGAAAGGAAACCAAACAGGATCTTTGTGAAGTGCAAGCTGTAAAAATTGGAAAATAGATACTCTTCTTCAAAAAGGATTACATGTTTTCTCCTCGAGTACACTTTGTCTTGTCTCTGTGTTTTCAGGTATTGCCCTCTTGATTTATATTCTCCTTTTTGTGAGTCCCTCTTGGCCTGTCATACAGCTAGCTTCTTGCCCAAGAATACTTGCAATCCCAGTGACAAAAAGGTCAGTAACAGACAAAATGTCCCATTTGTTCTTCTTTTGACGTACGTACCTCAGGTCTCCTAAGTCAGTAACCTCTCCTCCAGTCCCCTTATCTCTCCTTTTCTACCCTCATGTACACCCCAGTTGTATCCTCATCTTACTTAGCATCCCTGTATCTGTTTCCTGAGGTGTTTTAGTATTTTTTCAACATGAAGGAAGTTCTCCAGACTTGTAATACAAACCCATTTGTGTGCTCCCTTGCATCCTGTACTGACAGTACAAATGGACAGTTGGGTCATACTACCTGTAGTGATGTCATATCTCAGGTTGGCCATGCTCACATGACATTACTGAGGGTACCTGTGGTGACCCTCAGGATGGGACATAGGTACAGGAGTGACTCTGGAGAAAGTCAACAGCTCATTCTTGCAACTTTTGCTGTTGATGAGGCAGTACTGAAAGTTAGCCTGTCTGACCTGACTGTTTTAGGTTGGTTACAAGCACAATTCTAGATCATAGAATCATTTGGGTTGGAAGGGACTTTAAAAATCCTTGCTGAAGTCCAGATGCAGGTCTTCCCGGGGGTTGGGGAAATTGGAAATCTTTCTTTTGAAATAACCCACTGCTTGATCAGAGCTTATAAGTGACCCGAGTTGATGGTCTTCTGCCTTACCCTGTTTTGGGATGTTGGGAAAGGGGGATTTCCCCATATAATGTGGCAGTACTAAAGAAGAGGTATACAACCTGCAAACTGTGAAATGATTGCACTTCTTTTAGGACCTCCAGAAAACTGCACAGATTGTAAGGGTGCATTTGGAGCAAGATGAGATAATATTATAATAAAATAAACATAGGCAAGCTTAGTTGTATCTGTTTATTTGAAAGTGTTCACAAGGAGCGTGGTATTTGGATTCATGTGGGATATACTAAGGAAGAAAAATTGTCAGAGGCTTTTTCAGACAGAAACAGCCTGAGAGGCAGAGAGCGCTCAGGAACTGGTAACAGTGGAGCTAACGCTGTCCTGCATGTGTGACTACCTCCCCTCCTTCTCTAATGTTGTGCCGTACAGGCGTTGTCTCCTGGCACTGCCTTTCAAGAAGATCATAGCCTTCAGGTCTGTGCTTTCTCTGAATGACTCTGCTGCTGACCTGAGGTGAACAGGGACCTATTTGTTCAACTTGATTTGTTTTTCTGATTACAACTCCAGTGTCGACACAGACTTTTCCTGACGCCTTTCAAATGCACTGGAGGTGGGGAGGCTTGCTCTGTTCCCTGCTTTGTGCCCCACAAACGAGCATCAGCAACTCCCAAAATATGGATCTTTATTTTACTTAGGAATCTTTACCCTTATGTTGCAACAGGGAATGGGGGTAATTACAGGTTTGCTATGTTGCTTTTATAGATGACAAATTAGCGAGGGATGTCCCTGATATGAGCTTGGTTTGCCACCAGGTTATGGATTTTCCCCTGAATTGTTTTCTAATGCAGTGCTATGCCACTCTGAGGGACAGCAGCTTGAATCACTGAAAGAACTAAATCACTCTCTCTAGACATCTCAAATTGCGCTTTAAAAATTGCATTACTTGCTCTCCGGGAATTTCTCTAAGTCACCATCTATTTTGCTATTTTCCCCACAGGGTCACTATTGACTTTCTTGCAATGCATAAAAGCCATCAAGAAAACCCAGTGTTTGTACAGTTACATTAGATTAACAGACAGTTTTATTTGGTATCCTTCAGAAAGAATGAATTAAAATGTCTCCTTGCATAAGATCATCCACACTTCTCCCAGGGCTGGTGTGTGGTTCCCTCACAGGTTCTCCCTGAGCAGATCTCCGGACATCTCACCTGATGCAGGACATCTTACCTCAGTACACGTGTCCTGTGTAGTTACAGCTGTGCAAATGAAGACAGAAGCATAAAGCTGGTCCAAAAGAGCTTTATATAAGGTATTAAGATCAATTATCAAGGTAGGCTTTCTGTCATGTAAATATTGGGTAAATTTATTGTTGCAGACCAACTGTATTTCAAATTTGACAACACAGAACTCTCAGCAGGTGTCGTGTCCCCCTGTTCCCCTCTCTCCCCCTTCCCCCCTCCCCCCTTCTTTCTCCCCCACACTTTCTTTCATGGTGAAAGGACGTGCAGAATGAACTTTTCACTGCTGGTGGCAAAGCTTTTGATGGTCAGATGCTATTCCAGTCCTATGGATCATGTCATTAGCAGATATAAGCAAGGAGACTGATTCCTTACAGCAGTGTTTAAACCTTGGGGCTACACAGCAGTCTTCCATTCTTTGCTGTTGAAGATCAGTTTTCTCTTTTCCTTCCCCTCTGTCTCCCCTGTTCAGATTGTTCTTTGCTGTCACAACCTTCCTTTATGTAATCCCAGCCCTGGTTATCAGTTCACTGCCCAAAGTACCTCAGCCACAGTGGTCTGTGTTTGGTCCTTGTGTTACCTGTGTATGTGTAAAGGGTCTCTGCCAAAAGAGATGGGAAAAACTCAGCTGAGAAATGGAAGAGCTGTTCTGGAATGAGTGGGAGACGGCATCTCTGTGGGCGTGCTCCTTGTATTGTTTTTACAGTATCTGTCCCAAATACCTAGCTGTCAGACGGTACTTCAACAGCTAGTAAAACATCTGCAGTAAGATCTATGACAAGTTATCAAAATTCCTAACATGAACTTGACAAGTAAATTAAAATGTGTGGGCTGACATGTAACCCCAAACTAATCCTTAAACTGACAAACCTGAACAGTTCACATACTCTTCTACTGCTTCTTAGCACTTTTTCTCAGTGGGGATACAATTAAGACAGATAAGGTGAACTTGCTAAGGACTGACCAATTCACTAATGTTTTATACTGCTGGAAACAAAAATAGACAACATAGAAATGATATAACAACTTATAACTCTATTCCATGGACTTAGTATATGACAAAATGTCACCTGCAATAGGAAAGTGCATCAGCTGCCTTTATAGACTCTGGAATTGGCCTGACTATCTATTTAGGCAGAAAGGACCAGACCAATAAACACACACACACACACCCCCTGCCTCCTCTCCCCAGTCCCCTCTCCTGTCTGGATAGCCGGAGTGCTTTGCTTTCTTCTCCGGCACTTCCTCCCTAGGGCTGTGCCCAAGCCTGTGATTGCCCAGATATATTTAGGCAGTTGGGCACCTGGTTTAGCTACTGCAGATCCCTGCGCTGCTCCAAACCCCCTTCTAATCCATTATAGGTTGTGCCCTGAGCTTTTAGCCCCACTCTATCCTTCCCTCTCCTCTCCTCCTTATAGGACCATTTCTAATTTTCTTTTTACCATCTCTGTCCTATTGTGGGTAAACGTTTTTGTTGGGTTTTTTTTTTTTTTTTTTGGTGTGGTTATTTCTTCCATCTTCCAGCAAGGTCCACGACCATAACATGATATATGTTAGCCAGATGATCATCGAGGTCTAATAATCCCTTGTGCTCTGTGCTGAGATCACGCAGCCCCTCCCACATATGGATGGGTAGCATAGGCAAAGGGACCCAGTGGTGCAGTGCTTCCTGCAGAGACAATATTGTATCATCATTCTGAATTTTATAAGCTTATGCATAGATCATTCCAGTGACTCACTCACGTATACTGCCTGAAACCAACGATGTGCTTCAAAAGCTGTTTTTCTGCTTGCAATGACTTTGGTTTATCAAGTCGCTAACGCGGCATTTAACTAAGATGCTGTTTTACTGGCTGCTGTGCTGGTTTTTGTACTGCATGTTTTCTATCTCAGGGCGGGGAATAACACTGCCTCAGACCCCTGCATTCCACCACAAACATTTAATGACAAAATACTTAGACTAGGGCTTCTCAGCATAGCAACATAATGTTCCAAAAGGCTTGGTCATAGTCATATTTTATCAGCCAGAGTTATACAATGCTATATTAAATATTTCAGAAGAAATTAGAAGTTAATTCAGTGGCACCGATCATCTCCTTGTTCTGCTATGTGATTAAAGAGGTGCTGTCACAGTGGGTAGGCCAGAAATTAACTTAGTTTGACAAGTGTCTCATTTAGTAGCTCTTTTTTTGAATATTCTGCTCCTGCTTCCTTGACTCAATGCTAAGCCAAAATACAAAAGCAAATGACAACAGCTTTGTTCTTGGTCTTGTTTCAAACAGACCTTCAGAAAGATGCAAGCTGCCTGATGGTGATGCATCAGGAAACAAGGTTTGCAGGCTTTTGCTGCCTCTTAATTTTCCTTGACTGTTATATAGACTGCTGCCACTTCTCAGCCAGAGGTTGATGGCAGCAGGGCTGGCTTGGAAGACTGCTTTTGCATCCAGGTCACAGAGCTGCACCTTTTACAATGACATCCTCTCGGGTCCTGTCTCCCATCTCAGCTGGCAGCAAGTGACTCCTGTTGCAGAGGCTGACCCAGCACGCAGAAGTAGGGTGGGTGACAATCCAGCAAGTGGCACTGGGTGTAGATGTTATTTCTGCTTCTTTTTGTTCCTCAGTGTCCCCTCTTTGGGAGGAGAGTGAACAATTGCATCACTGCTGGAAACACTGTGACTCAGACAAAGATTCATCAGAGAAACCACACTGCCCAGGAGAAGAAATTGCTCTGCTTATAATAAAAGCTGCTAAAACTAGCTAGAGTTTTTTGTACTGTCTCCTAAAACACAGCCCTCATGACTGGAGGGGATGAGAAAGGAAAGGTGGCTAAAATAGAAAATGCTGAAAGGTCGAAAAAAGGTGTTCACATGGAGGGTACATGACACATTCAGACACCTAAAGCTCAGGGTCATTGGAGGCAGGACATAAAAGCTGAGTGCTATTTGTTATTCCCTCTCATGCTGACAGTAATTGTGATGGGACTCATCAGTGATGAGCTAAAACGGAGCTAAAACTCTCTTCCTGCAGTCTCATTGTAGACTGTAATTTGCTCTCTGCTTGGATGCTGTAAGGAGTCGATGGACAC
The DNA here is from genome assembly GCF_000690775.1 of Eurypyga helias. NCBI lineage: Eukaryota > Metazoa > Chordata > Aves > Eurypygiformes > Eurypygidae > Eurypyga > Eurypyga helias. The sequence goes on from NW_010266148.1 coordinate 130,428, forward strand.
ACAGGAGCTCGGTGAGGAGGAAAGCCTTGCTCCGAGATGGAGACTCGGAGTACCAAAGCCAGCACTCTCAGGGCAGACCTCATTTTCCTGTTTGCAAATGCAGCAAAGCTTAGCTCAGGGCTTCTCATGTCTGAATTGCAGATTTGTTATAAAGCAAATAGAAGATGTGGTAATCATAGAAACTCGCTGCTAGATACCCCGGGCTCCATCTTCTCCCAGAAACAGGCACTAATAGCAGTTCACGTCTTGCCATGGCTGTACTTTTGTCCCCTCTCCACACTGTTGATAATATAGCTTTTTGTTTCCTACTGTTTTTCATACTGGCAGTGATTACTACATAGCCAGTCAGCACCATTCTCCCTTCAAGTATAAAAGCTCCTTTTTTTCTGAGATGGTAAGCTTGAGAGGTGTCCTATAAAGAAAACTAACGCTTTGTTAACTATGCAATTGATGTGCACAGCTAGGTTGGCATTTTCATTGTCAAGCTAATACAGAATGGTATTAAATGAAAATAGTCAGGATGAGAACGTCTCATCTGGACTCACAATAAGTGTTCTGCATCTCTTGTACTGCGCTTAAAATAAAAAATGAAATCAACTAAGCAATACATTAAGATAATTATTCTTGCAAATTTATGCTGTAGCTTATTTGCCTATAAAAATGGTTTTCCTTCAGCATCATACTATGTTGCTTGCTCAGATCTGAGAAGCAAGATGAACTGCTTATTTCTTCTGTCCCTTATGGACATCGCTACATGGATGAATGGATGAGTTTCTTAATGGAATTGCTGGGGAAAATTTTGAGGGTGGGTGCATTGTTTGATTTATTTTTATATAGGTCACAAGGCACTTCACAGTGGTGAGAACTGAAATCTGGTGGATCAAAGTCTGTTTTTCATTGACTCCTTTTCTGCCTTTTTTTTTTTTTTTTTTTTTTACTTCTTGGCTGGTGTAACTTTCTTAGAATGTAATTATTAGCATAGACATTTTCTTCTCTGTTGCCAAGACTGTGCTCACAAGTCTCTTCAGCCCATAGATGGGGATAGGAACATTTCTAATCTTTTGGCTATAATTCCTAAAATGTTAACTCTAGTTCTAAGTATTAAAAAATTCTGCTCTGATTACTTTTGAAATTCTGCACAGATTAATTTTAAGTATATGGAGAAGAGAGATCCTGAGCAATCTGACCTAATTGGACCTGCTGTGAGTGGGGTGTTGGAGTAGAAACTTCCGGAGGTTCCATCCTGCCAAAATTATTCTATGGTGGTATATGACTGTGACCTTTACCTTTAGGCTAACCATTGCCGTGTGCCACTGTTCCAAAAAATGTCTTTGCTGGGCCAAAGTGTCTGTTTGGAAAATTGTATGAATAAAACCACCATGAGGCTGTCAAAACTTCCAGTGGGAGATCCTAAACTGCACTGAAGTCCATATATATATTTTTTTAAAATGTAAACCACCCTGATTTTTCACTAGCTGGTTATGAATTCTGCTCTGCAAGACAGTCATAAGATATTAACGGAAAGAGGAGAAACTAGGTGGTAGAACTGATATAGTTGGTGTAAACTGCCACTGCATCGCTGTCCAGTCATCCCTTCTGCAGCATCATGTTCTAGTTTGACACCATCTCTCAAGATCTGGGGAGCACGACTTGATCAGGCTGCACCTAAATGGTGCGGAAATTGTGTAAAAGATGGTCCTGGAAGTAGAATGTTCGCAGAGTGGTGGAGTGGTGGTGGGTGGGAGGGACGTCTGGGTGTCACCTGCTTCAACTGAACAGCCATACTGGGCCTTAAAGAACGTAGCACGGGTTGTGGGACACCTCGGCACCATTTCTTGCTGTAGGCCTGCCATATCATTTTTGTGTCCAGGCCTTCACATGTACAAGAAGAACCAAAACCCTGACTTACCTTACTGTGAAAGATTGTGAGGCCTTTGTGTTGGGGGTAAATATCAGGGAGCTGACAGGGCCGGTTCCAGCTGCCTTAGCTCAGGCCTAGCTGAGCCCCTCAGCGAGGCTGGCAGTGCCCCTGGGAAAACGTCTTTAAGAAAGAACAAACCCCCTGCCCAGGCAGTGAGGAGTGAGGAGAAGAGTGTGGGGTGCTGGAGCAGGAGGCAGTCTGTGGGGAAGCCAAGGCAGAGGAGGGGAAAGGCGTGAGGAGGAAGGAGAGGCAGAGAGCAGCTGTCACGGGCTGAGCAGAGCCCCCATGACCTGTGTGGCTTGGGGTGGGAGGAAGTACAGACGTTGGGAATGAAGGAGTGAGGTTGAGAGCCTGGGAAAGGGAAGAAAAGGTATTGTTTTAAAGTTTGCCTTTTTGCTTCTCACTACCTGAATCTATTTTAGTTGGCAGTAAGTTAATTTTGCCCAAGTAGGGTCTGTTTCAGCCGTGACAGCAGTTGGTAAGTGATCTTCCCGACTTCATCTCCAGCCATGAGCTTTCTCATGCCGTTTTCTCTTGCTGTCCTGCTGGGTGGGAGAGAGTCAGGTTGAGCTGATTGCTTCACATCACTCTCACACTGCAGTTTCAAAGCCATGTCAAACTTCCACCCAAAGTAGCCTGAAAATGTCAAGAGCTACAGATCAATCGGAGCAAGAAGTTTTAAATAATTGCACCCTAGACTGGAAAGCAATATTAGTATGGGCAGTGTGAAGAGGGGAATGTGCGAACAGGGAAAAGAATGAAACCAGGAAGAAACTGTCAGGTTTTATTTGTTGTGCCTTCCATTTGTCATGTGTATTAGTGTGAAGAAATGAGAACAAGCTGTCTGCTAAAATGTCATGAGAGTTGCATTCAAAACCAGCAACTCTTTTCACACACGTCTTTGCAAAACTGTATACGGCATTTTCAGATGGATAAAGTAAGAACTATATAACGTTGCTAATGTCAAGATTAATAATGATTCAAGTACCTTCAGTAGAGGGTCATTTGCTGGACTGGACATTACACTACTGTTGTGCTTGTATCAGTGAGTTCCCACCAGAAGTTGCTATTGAGGTAAGAGAGCTGTGTGCTTGTCTTCCTTGTATCCTTCAAACCCCTGACGGCAGCACAGTTCCTGTATTTTATGGGAAAACTTTGAAGTGAAAAACTCTAGTTTTCTATTTTTCACTTTTTTTATTGCTACCACTGCAGTTTTACCTCACTTATAAATTATGCACTGTTTGCCCTCTTGAAATTGTCTAGTTTCTGAGTTTTATGCTTTCCAAATTTTTTTCTTTCTGCACTGTTTTAGGTCACTTTGTATGGTACATGACTCTCAGTTCTATTTATGGGGACTTGATTTATTGCCTTATTTTCTCAAATCTACCCAGTCTATTTATGTATTTTGTTTTGTTCAGAACCACATTTTCCCCATAAACTAGTCTAACTTTGTTTTCAAAGTAAGTCCTTTCTGAAAAAGTTCTACCTCATACAGAATCTTCATTACCTTTTCAAAAGGCAAAACCAATTCAGCCAAACTGATGTTTCTTACATAATTTTTATCCTTTATATATTTCAAATAACATTAGGAGCCTGCATCATTCTGGTTGCAAGATTTATTTTGCCAAGTTTTAAAATGTGTGTCGAACAGCAATAGATTCACTCAATTTTTGTACAACAGATAGCTGACCTCTTAGATGGACAAGATTATCACAACTGGTCAAGAAATGTAACTTAACTGCCTATAGGAAGGTGTATAATGGGGCTGGCTAATACAACACAGGACTCCTGATCCAAAGGCACTTCTAAGCTGAGGTTTTTGAGGATGTCACCCATGTTTTAAATGGATCCATTTCCATGTATTCCAAAGTGGAGTTGTTTTCATGCAAAATAGACTTGAATTTAACCCAGAGGTAACACAACCTTTTGGAAGTAAAACTAGTGACTTATAAAAAAAAACATTTAAAAATACCCACTACACCCTTTTTATGTCTGCTTTAGAATCAACACTGAGCAGCTGCTTTTGGAGTCTGAGATTAAAGGAGTTCTGAGCACTGTGTGAGGTAATGAACCTCTATATAAGGTACCTGCCTGACAGAATAAGTGTCTTTGTGTTAATAAGGCCAATATGCAGGGACAAACCATCTTGAGTACTTTGTTTCATTGTTTTTTTTCTATGCCTCCTTTTGGGCTCTGTGAATGCTGTGATGAAATCTTACCTATGGCTGTGTGGGAGCCAGTTCTTCTTCCAAACTGTCTCATTATCCTAGCAGGAGGTTTGTCCGATAGGCTGATGTAAATTAATGATTAGACAAGGGATTCATACAATTTCTGCTTTGGATCCTAGCTCTGTGGTTTCACAGTTCTTTGAGACTAGCTTTGTACCACTGTAACTACCTCAAATTTAGAGAAGTTGTTCTTGATTTACAGTGAAAAGAAGATGAGAAACAAGACCTCTGTAAAACGTTTGTCATTTAAATGAGCTGGAGAAACATGGAATTTTCATTCTAATGTAATTTCCTCCAGGCATGACGCAAGTGCTGTACTTGCCCTGCCTGCCTTGGTGTTAATGATGGGTAGCAGCAGGATGCTGCAGACAGGGTAGGGGATAAGGTATGGCCAACCTGGACCCTGAGGGCAACTTACTTCATCTTTCTGCCTCTACCTCCTCTTGTCCTGTGTTCAGATGACAATGCAAGACAGGACTACCTATTGCTATGTAAAAGCAAAGGGTGTAGCTCAGAGGGGGGGACCTAAGGGGGACGAAATTGAGGCTGTGGTTGTACTGTAGTGCAAAACAGTCATGGTATGAACACTGCTGGTTTTGGTGTCCTGGCATTGCTTAGTTGGAAGGTTACCATCTCCGATGTGCATGGAGAAGGAGTGTGTACAAACTTGGGATGCTATCTCTGAGTGTGGCTTATGCTGGTTATCTGTAATTGCTAGTTGAGGTTAAACCATGACAGTATTCCTGGCTTTTTTTGTGACTGACAAAAATATTGAAATCTTAGTGCCATGATATTGTTCTGTGGGCAGTTCATGTAGCAGTTTGATTATCCAGCAGCAGAAACAGCCCACTGAGCATAGAATTTGCTTCCAAGGGAACTGTTTCCTGGCCTCTAACTAAGTGGATGATTTTTAATACTGTAATATCAGATTATTCAGTGAGTACTGTGCAATGTTTTTCTATTCTTACATCATCAGCATTTCAGTAAGCTATATGTTATTACAGTTTCAGTTGTCTGAGTCCTGTTTCTGCAGACATTTCTAACACAACACCTCCATATTAAAGCTAAATGTTTCATTTATGTATTTATCTGCTTTATATGAAAGAGGGGAAAGCTCCTAGTTCTAGCCAGGCAGTGGAGAACTCTTCCTAAAATATGCCAGGGAAATTACCCCAAACTAGGCATATAAATCCCTTAGTAGACGTGCTGATTTACCATACCTTTTGTATTTGAAGGTATGATTTGAAATTTAGGCAAAACTAATAGCAAACATAGCAACTTGAAAAAGTAATATAGCTGGATAACTTACCTAATACCCTGGGCAAAGCAACCTGCTTAAGACATTGGAAAAGGATTGATTTTTTTTTTTTTTTTAAATGATCTAAAACTTACTAGCTGGACTTTAGATCAGATGAATTCTTATTGGTATTTGACACAATCAGCACAGACACTGCAGCAAGTAGCATAAGGGGGCAGGCAGCAAAGACTGTCCACTTCCATGTAGACATTGGATATTCATGCTTCACTGGGACAGTGTCTATGTTAAGACAAACCATGCCTAACTACTAGATCAGGATAGAATCATAGAATGGTTTAGGTTGGAAGGGACTGATAGGTACCTTATCACTCCCTACTAATGAGGAGGCAGGCACATAGTAAGTGGAGAGAGTAGATAAAAATCACGACTTGTACTAGCAGCAACTTGGGCAGGACAGGTGTTTGAGAAGCAGTTTGCTCTGCAGTTCCATGCGCATCAGTGGATGTGCATGTACATCCAGGCGGCTGGAGACCTGGCTGTGGGGCTGAGCACCAGGCTGCTAATTATCTCAGCTGACCACTGCCTTTCATGGTGGAATTTGTGCCCTTCAGGTGGGCAACTTTGTCTTGTTTTTTGCAAGATAAAACAAACCAAGAAAGATCCTGGGGCTCTGGGGTGTTGGAGAGGGGGGAGAAAGAGTCTGATAGCTATAGCAAGTCAGAGAGGGGCTTTATTCCTGTCCTTCTACCACTATTTGCATTTCCAACACCTAAAAAGAGCATTTATATGAAAAATCCAAACTAATTTTATAACTCAAAGCAAACATAAGAGAGAAGCTAACTTTGAATTTCCCTTCATTGGTTAATAACAGATTCAGACTTTCTCCAGTTTTCTGACTGGTGCTCAGACATATTTCCTGTTTCACTGTGAATCCCTTTCCAAATTCAGTCTACACTGAATGAGTGTTTTTCACTGTGGAGATGGCCTTGATATTCATTGTAATTTATATTTGGGCAGTGGGGGGTATTGTGCTAGGTACCAGGGGCATGAGCATCTTTAGATATTTAGAATATTTTGCAAAACATCAATTTATACTGCTTTGAAATAATGCATGTAGATTATATATTTAATAACTGTTGTACACTGTGATAAATTTTCACATTGTTTGCTTAATTTCTAAGCAGGTCAGTACGCATGAAGACAGTGGCTTCAGTGGTGCTCAGGGGATTTGGGCATACTAGTTCCACATTTTTTTGATGGGATTGGTGGTTCAAACTCTTTAGCTGGCATTAAAAATTTCAAACACCTGTTGTGTATACATTATATCAAATACTATGGCTTTCATAGTGCTTCAGTAGAATAAACACTCTTTATGGCTATACTTTGCCTCAGCTCCTGTGGATCCATATGATTTCAACCCTGCTTTCAACTGCCATACATTGTGATCTGTGTAGGTTTTTATTCTTAAACTAGTGAGATAAACTTGCACAATAAGGATCTTAAAATCTCAAAAAGGTCCTGATAGCTCTATTAATCATATAAAAATCATGATTATCGTTATGCATCTTCACAGAGAATTTTAGGCATAAAGACTTGTCTGTTTTAATCTGAATAGTCTTCACAGAGGAAAAACAGCTCTCTGAGAATAACAGCTTTGAGAACGCAGTGGAGCTGTGCTGATGGACTAGAGCAGCCAGGCCAGTGACAATCAAGGAACGCAGCAGCAGGGCGATCAGAATATTCTCAGGTAATTTACTACACCACAGGCATTGTAATGGGTTCTTTGGTGGAAATGGGATGAACTGCTAAACAGGCCACACCACTAAAAATGCAAAACTCGTTTTGAAGTCAAGTAGACACTGTCATGTAAGTAGACATCTTCTTTTTGTCCCTGTACAGATTTCAAAATGAATAAAAGACAAAAAAGAAAAAGGAAAGGAAAGAATGTGGTGCAAAGTTTCTTTGATCTATGTCTTAAAGGGGGGACTGGTTGACACAAGGCCTGTTCCCAGGTTGCTGAAAAGATGTTTCCATAAGCGAAGTGCAGCTGTCATATTATCTGCTGCCATCTCATGATCCTCCTTAGTTTCTCAATATACAAGTATATCTTATCTAGCAGACAGTACACAGCCTGCAGGAATAGTTGGCCATGCTATGGACAAAATGACCCACTCAGAGATGCTTACTGAACTTGGCATTATGGGAAGACCATGGAGCTTGGCTGAAGCTATGTTAAAACTGCTGCTGTTGAGAACATACGTATGTTGAAAAATCTGTGTATTTAAGTGAATATATTTACTAGTGTCCCAGGATCTGTGAAGTTAGCAGCAGCCAAGAATAGGTAATACTATGACCAATTTCCAGGTTTTCCCTAACTACACAATAAATGCATCTGTTTTCCTTGGGTTTGCTGACTATTTTGATCAACCTATGAACTTTCTTTATTGTAAACTCTGGAAGCTCAGAATGCCTTCCACAGAAACAGCTCCAGAAAACAGAGTGTGCATATAATCTTCTGATTTACACAGCAGGGCAGGACTTCAGTGAACTCAGCATTTGAGTATCCTTTTTTTTCTTTGTGTGAAAAAACTCTGTATCTTCCACAGAAAAATCCTCCAGTATCCTCTTTGTAGAATGCTCATGTACTAAATACACATAACTGTGTCATGGTTTATCTTATGTCATGTTAGTAAATAATCCTGTCAGAGAAAGTCTTCCAGGCGTGTATAGTTATAGCAGCTCTGTAGTAATGTTCTGTTAGCAGAACATAACACAAAGCAAGAGAGAACTCCTGGGGGTTTACAGTGAGCAAAGCAAGGTGAGAAAGGTTACAGAGGTGAAATGCAGTTGGGTGTAGGCTTACACTGTAGTTTAGGGTCAGGGTCAAGAAGAGAATTCAGAGATTTTGTTTTCCAGAGCTGGTTTTAGTCTCGACTGTGTTATTTCCCCAATCAAAGACTACCTTCCCCTTAACTCTGTTTAAGGCTCTTATCTTCTGTGCATGAGTTTTCCTCCTTGGTTGTATACTAGAGAAATACATTCAAAGCCAAAAGGATATTTTCAGGTAGCAGCTATGAGTATTAAACATTTATCTGGGGAAATAAAGGACATTTCGGGTAGCAAGTTTGTATAATAACAGCTTCCTAGGTTATAATGAGATGCTTATCCAAGTCTTACAGGCCTTGGTATAAATCTGTATTTATCAGATATTATCCTCTGATTTAAGCAGCAACATCTTATGCACTAGTGTTTAGACTAGTGGAGGCAAAGCTGAGACTGTCAAAAGGAGTAACTGCCTAAATAAGAAAAGCACAGTTTACCAGAAAGGACATGATTATATAAGGATGTAAAAATTGCAGATTTTTGAAATGTGAGAAATGTTTTCAGATAAACTTTAATTAATTAGCAATTGCTGTAGTGAAATTTAATCTTTGTCCAGAGAAATGCAAACTACAAAATGCCAACAGCATGGCACAATAGGAAATGAAGATGGAATAAAATGGGTCAAAGCCACATGCAGTTGTGGTTATTATGTCAACTTGGTCCCATGGTGCCATGACGGCTTCTCATTTTCTTCCTAAATCATGAGAAGAGTGTAATCTAGTTTTTCAGTTACTGAGGGTAGTAACAATGTTGTATTGAAATCCATTGTATTGGTATTGGCCTTGTACAAGTTCCTGAGGACTGAAGAAAATCAAATAACGTACCATTGTTAAATAAACACGTAAATAAAATAGGGTGGTCAAGATCAATACAGAGACATTACATTGGCACTTGTTCAGGAGAAGTCACGGAAATGCTGGCTTAGAACATAGTCAATTAAGGATTAAAGGACAGTAGCATAAATTACATGGTACAATAGAATAGAAGTCGCACCATGAATTTGATGGTGACCATATTGCAGCTGATCAGTGTGAATTTTACGCCAAAAATGAAGTTTGGAGAGGTTCACAAAAAGAGTTGAAAGAACAATTTGAAGTCTTGAAGACACATCTCATAGTAACAGTGTGAAGAAGGGTCTTTGACCACAGTCTGGCTTCTTCAGGAGAGAGCAAGTCATCTACAAGAACTCTAGTGGGGATGTAGTTTCCCATAGCAGAAGGTCCTTTAATCAAGGATAAAAAGACATGTAAATGGTTAGTACCTGAAGCTAGACAAATTCACACTAGAAATAAAATGTACATTTTGCAGCAAGGAGAGTTAGGTGCCAGAACAATCTACCTTAGGAATGGGCAAAGTCAGTGTTGACTTAAGACTGGATAGTAGATGTATCTTAAATGATGCATTACACTTCAGTCAGAAGCTATGGGACTGAGGCAGAAATTGTTGGGTGGGATATTGTTGCAATGTGAGTTTCGCAGGCAATTAGGCTATATGTTTCTAAAAGTCCTCTTGGTCTTTAGGTAGAATAATCCTGCATCTGTTAAAGCTCCAAGTTGATGGAATAGTCACAGGAGGAGACCACTATGCTGAATTCATTTAAAGGACTGTTGTGTATACTTGTGCTACTTAACACAGGAAAAAAAGTGGAAATCCATGTATCTCTGCATTGGTATGGGGAATGTGTATAGGCAACTTCATTTTATGCTTGAGAAACAAGCATTGGATAAGATGAGGGGATAGGAAGGATCACTGCAACAGGAAAGAGCAGGGTCACTTCTGACACAGAGCTCTGAAATACTGAGTAGGGCAGAGAATGGAGGTTTCAGCATTTTAAACAATTTTTATATTTTAAGTTATGTTTTAATTGAAATTCTGTTTTTTGGTTGTGTCAGATTTTGGGTGGTTTGTCTTCCAGGATATGCTACAGGTACTACGATACTGGGTATCAGGATTCAGGACGTAAAGAAATATTTGGGAGCTTCCTGGCATCAACCTAAAAATGTATAAAAGAAACTTCACCATTACCATTTACAGCCTTTTGTAGGCAAAGCATTTTGTTTGGTTCATTGATTGGAAAGAGTCTCTGTTCTTGCTAACTCAGCCACTTTTATTGTTTAAGTATAAGTCACAATCTGGTGGGAAATGAAACACTATTGTTTGTACGTTATAGTTCCTTGTCTTTGAGTATAATTGCAATTATGTTCTGTGGTTATAACAAATACTCTGAATGTATTATAAGAAGGCAGGAGGGAAGGAAAAACCTGCTGCATTGCAGTCCAGAGCCTATTCCCAATTCCTAATATAATTTACTGACAATGAATTCTGCAAATTATTCATAAAACAGCAGTGTGCCTCATTTAACAACATGACAGGGCTGCATGTAATTAGAACTATTTAAAGTGTTTTTTCCCCCTATAGATCAATTGTTCCCGCTATAAATGTTGCTAAACAACACATACAGTTTTTCACTGTAGAGTGCAGTGCAGCCATCTGAACTATCTGGCTCTTAGTGTGGGAGCACCTGGTGAACATTTTACATGATTCAGTCTCCAGTGCCCTGCTCTGAATACAGCTTATCTATTTTTCTCAGGAGTTAGCAAATGTATACAGCAATGCAGAGACACAGCTGGAGCCATGCTCCCCCCAAGTTTAACGTGAAGGCTGGGCAGAGACTTTGTAGGTCACACATTTCACCCAAAGGAGAGTCAACAATAACAAACTTTTATTTCCCCAAGTCAGTCCATTTCTGTGACATGCCAAAGTAGAAACTACACTTTTCTGGTATGTGCCTAGAAAAATCTTTCTGCTATCACTTCATTTACAACACTTTGGGTTTTACATTCAATCTTAATTTTGTGCCAGTTTCCAAGATATTGGAAACCAGTGCCATGAGATAATAGTCAAATGCAGTCAAATTTGTCTGAAGTAACAGGTACATATCAGTTGCCTTTCTGAAGGCAACTACTTCAGTAGTAGTAAAGTCATCTTTAAGCTACTTGATAAGTGACCAGCTCACAGATCCTGGTTCTTCTTTGAAGGCTGTAACTCTCCTGATAAGTACTACTAGTGTCCCAGAGTAGTGCTGCAGAAAGAAATGACAGGGAAGGAGAGCTGCTACTTTGTGACCTTTCTATTACAGAGTTTGAGTGTGAAATGCTAAAAAACTTAAGCAAACAAAAAACCCCCCAAGCTCTAATATTGCTGTTCTTGTTTAAAAGCTTAATTCAAAACTCACTGAAGTTGCAGGGGTTCTTTCTGTTAACTTCAGTTTGGTTTTGATCAAGCTGTGAATGTTTAACGAATGGCTGCTGTGTTCCATTTAGATAATTATCTCTTTCTTTCTCCCTTTTCAGATTGTTCAAGTCTGCTTTGCCCACAGCATTATTTTGCATGTCATTTGCCTCTCTCTCTCCTGTTTCTACACCAGTGGCCTAACTATAAATGGGACTCATATTAGCTATATAATTATGTTTTCTGAGTGTATGTTGAATATGAATTTGTGCTTACAAATCTCAAAGCTGGCATATGTGCATTTAAGTCAGATAATACCGTACAGACTTAGGAGGTCAGTCCTGTACAGAGAAATTATAGGTTCAAAGAGCTGGACATTGCTGACCTTTAATGACCAGTTCAGTATTTCCTTTCTCACTGCCCACCTTGTCCAGCCTTTGCAAATGTTAACTACCCAGTCAAATTAATTTTCAAGATACGGGGAGTGAGATTAGTATATCTAATCTTAAGCACAGTAGATGCTGAGAGCCAAATTCTCAGGTGAGGTTAAACCAAGCATGTGACACTAACCTCTGCTGGCTATGGTGATTTATCTCCCCTTGTGACCAGGTCCAGACAGTCTCCAAAATAGAAAGGACAATTTATAAATAGGGATGAGATTGCCAAGGGACAGGTCCTTTACGGCTTTAGTTTCACAATTTGTGCACAAATACGCTGTTCCATTGTACATTTAAAATAACACCTGGACCATACAAGACTCAATTTCCATCCTTGAGATATTTTAAGGTGTAAACCACATGATTAAAATTTTAAAAATTCAGTTTCTGACACAGTTTTCTCATAAATGCATCATATTTGATGAAAGGGGAAGAAAAACAACCATGTTCATTAGCAGTGCAAATGTTTTCAGTTCATTAAGTCCTTAGAGTATGCCTGGAGGTTAAAGAAGCCCTCAGTGTTCCTTGGGATCTCAACAGGTATTTCCGTAGCCCTTTTGGACCCATATGAAGTTCCTGGGGACTAACAAATTAGTACAAAGAGACATTTATGGGGGTCAGAGTCTGTCCTGCACCTCAGTTCAGCACTCCATCCTCCTAGTCATGGCTCTTAAGCACATGCTTGAATAGGCTACTGCTTGTGCATATGTTAAGTGTTTTGATGGAATGGTGCAGATGGGAGGAGAGGAAATGGAAGACAGGAAATTACAGCACAGGTAGAGAGAGGGAAGCAGATGAAAAAGTATGGTTATACAAAGGGGGAATGAGAAAGAGGTGGTGCTGTATAAGGGAGACTTGTTAATCGGAAAATATCTTACAAAAATTCCAAGGAGGGAGAGTCTTTAAGCAGGCATTTTTTTCCAGAATGTTGGAATCTTTATGAAAGCGGTACAGAGCTCCCCTCAGGTAATTTCTCTTAAATTATAATGCCCGCTGGAATAAGAAAATCTTTCTCTCAAGATGAGATGTTTTATTTTAGAACTGGCAAGAATTTTATGAGAACTTTTCATGAAGGTAAAGTGTGTTCTAAAAAAAAAAAAGGTTTGGAAGTAAGTTTTCAATCTATGAAAATGAAACCTGTCTAGAACTTCCAGACTCTTAACAGAGAATGAAACTAAACCTTCACAAAACAGCCACCAGCTGGCAGCTCTTGGCCTGCCAAGACCTTGGCTCAGACAAAGATCCTTGACTTGGGTTTTAAAGCACTTCTGAACGATGGGTACCCTGAATACCAGGCGTGGATTGACCACCATTTCTGTCCTAATGAGTGTTTAAAACAGAGCGGCTTAACAAAAGAAACTGAAGCTATAGGTCAGGCGAGGGCTGCTGTATCATATTCCTGCTTATTTTTGAGTAGGTATGTCTTGTCTCTTTTCCCCTTATTGTGATCAAAAAGTCTACTCTGGACCATGAGAGATGCTTGCACAAAAATACAATAACGTTTATCTCCACTTTTGCAGAGAACCCCTTCTATAGGAAAAGGCATCAAAACAAATTCCCAAGTAAATTTTCTCCCTGCCCATTTATATGTGCAGCTAGTTTCTCACTGAGTAGTCCATCAACAAACATGCAGTAGCACAAAGGCTTAGTAAGGAAACTCATTAAAAAAGATTCCACATTTGTTTCTCTTTACAGCCCTGGCAGTAGGTTATGTGCAGCATTCAGCTGTTGTCTTTTTCAATAGAAGCTCTTTCAAGCTGTTGAAAGGGAAACTGTGGGACCGTAAATGCTAACAAAGAATTATCTGACAGTTTCCCATATTGATAAGGAAATCCAGCTGATTTCTATAAACAAGTCTGTCTTGCTACGAGTCTGCTAGCATCAGGGCTTTGGGACTATGTATAGTAACTGTTGCTGCAAGCATCCAACTGCCCTTTAAAGAGAGATTTTAATCCATAATTTCACCTCACCTGTGGTGTTGCATGAGTGTGGGAAGGCAAAGGGGTGAGGTGATTCCTTTCCTGTGCTAATGAGGCTGCTCCAGCTGGCATATCAGAGGAGCAGAACCAGGGCTCCAGTCCTGTGTCTTTGTGCAAGCACTTCCAGTCCAGACTGTTCCTATCCTCTGTCCTCTGCGGGCTGTGCAATGTGACCTTTCAGAGGACATTCTCAAGGTAAGAACTACTCAGGGGCTAAGCCATAAGGCTATCAGTAGGAGTAGTAATGTAAATGGGAATCCTGGTGCCAATGGTATTAAATAATGCCAATATGTTTATCCTGGCATTTGCTAATAAACAAAACTTCTGCTCAGAGATACATACACCCCAAATTCTTGCAGCGTAACCCTGCTAATAGAGCACTGATGTATCTCCCTGGCCCTGCCTGTCATCTCTAAGGTACCTTAAATAACTTATCTCACGTCTGTTACTCAGCTTCCTTACACCTAAAGTAAGATTACATATACCTATTTCCTTTGTGAAAGAGTAGCTGAGAGCTACCAGTAACAAGCACGATGTGAGAGTCACAGATTGCTGTTCCCATTGAGAGGAGGAAGTGGCAGTTGCAGGAGGCTGGAGTGCAGCCAGATAGCCTGGGTACAAAGCTGTCCTGATGAAGCAGGCCACTGGCACACTGCAGCATGGGATGAAGATGAGATAGCCAGAGAGCCTCTCCAAGCCTGCCTTCCAACTAAAGTTAAGTGTCTCTATTTCCTCAATCCCTGGACAAACAGAAGTGTGGTTTCAAGCCTGTGAACTTCACCCCAAACGTAGGTGAAAGGACAGACACCCAGCTGTTGTGTTAAGAATGAGCCCTGTGAAGTATCAGTGTGATCAAAGCCCCCTCGTTACTGATAGAGGTGCTGATGCTTCAGGAAGGCTGACCACGTTCTCTTGTACTTGTGTGACCATGGAGAAGGAAGGAATAAGCCACTCCTAAGACATTATTATTCAAAGGGAGGGTAACAACATACGGTGTCTGTCTCTGAGAACATGCAGTTCCCACGGACAACACAGATCAGCATCTTGGAAAGCTTTCAACTGTCTGTTTCCATAGATCTCTGTTCAGTAAAGCACAAAAGTGTGCCTTATTTACGGTCAAGTGTATGTAAACACGTTGATAATGCTGATTTGCAGTTGTGTTCATATGTTCTGTGGAACAGGGCTGAGTTTAAAGGAAGCAGACACACGGGTCTGTCTTGTAGCTGGGAGGTGGTAGAAGAGCTCAGTGACAGATAAATGCCATTTCACTTGCAGTAATGGCTGAGATGCTTTTCATACAACAGATTTCCCAGAGACATAATTTATTATACAGTTTCTAGGACAAAACCCTGGCCCATAAAGAGAAAGGAAATTTAATTTTGCTTTCAGGTAGGCTTCTGTTTTGGCAAGTCTCTTTTTAATTTCTTTAACTGTTTTCTTTGGAACTCAGTACTCTTTCTTCTTTGGGACTACAGTCAGACACTTAACACCATATCATCGTATTTCTACGGTTTAATATGGCCAGGCTCAAAAATCCCTGGCAAGTCAGATTCTTCTGGGCTCAATTAGTGTGGAGTGTTGAACTCAAAAGTTGAGATGGATGCTCAAATGGAAAGCCCCAGGTGACAGTAAGATCCTCTCTAGCAGTTCTGGTTCCTCAGCATCAATCACATGTTCTTTCTTTTCTTTTATTTTTTTCCTGATTTTCTTGAGGAAAGAAGTAGTCCTCTGAGACGAGCGTAGTACCTCTCATCCTAAAAACTAAGCTCAGTCTCTTTCTGTATATTGTACAATGCCAGAGCATTACACACTGGTGCAGTTAGAGACCTGCTGTACTGTTAATAAGATATTCAGTGCAAGAGGTTGTCCTTGCCTGTCTGAAGAAAAGTAGGAGAAGGGTGGTAAAAAGAGTTTTACTTGGCTGCTGCATCCACTTCAAGCCCTGTTGGGATGGGCCACATTTTCCTATGTTGGGCAACTCCAGATTCCTTATGACCTGAACGGGAGCTCTATACTTCAGCACCAAAACAGAGTGGGTACCCAGAACTGCTGTAGGAATGTTTCCTTCACTTAGTTGCTGCTGTGCCTGCTTTGTTCTGCACTCACAGGTAGCAAATCATTTAGAGTAAGGAAAAGACAGAATTGTGGCTCCCTTTCTTCTCTGCATTTACCTAGAGAATTTATCGGGCATTGAAAGGCATTTTGGCTCCCATGCTTGAGAGGTGATATTAGAAATGACATTTCCCTGGGCATGCGGAGGGATTATGTCTCTACTCCAGCCTATGGCTAAGGGATAACCAGGAGGTAAGCCAGCCAGAAATTTTGCTACAAATTGCTGCATTGGGGTATCCATAGCAGCTTCTTTCTCAGCTTTATCTCACTACAGCAGATCTGTGAACCATATACTGTAGAATGGGAGAAAAATACGTAAGGCTGGTGGCCACAATGCACACAGACGCCTAGGACAGTGTAATCAATCTTTAAAAGCAGTTTTTCTTTCTCTAAGTTCTGGGAATTTTCTAGATTAATTTCTTCTGCTAAGTTTTCTGGGAATTTTTTTTATTTATTTTGGATTTTATTCACAAAAGGAACTGTGTAACTGCTGTAGCTTTCCCTGCTACCAATGTGCTCCTGCATTAAAAATAAACACGGAAATAAAAGAATTCCAGGTATTTTATCTGAAAGCTTTGACTTTTCCAAATCAACCTATGGCAATACAGATTCATGACCAGTCTACTCTTGTATATGGCCTCAGTCCAGCAAAGCACTTAAGAACATGCTTAATTTTAATTTTGAAATAAATGGGGCAGTGAATCACATACTCCAGTCTCAAATGAGGTTAAAATTAAAATCAACCATGTGTCTCTGCTTTTCTGGATGAGGGCTGTGTATGCTATTTCTACTTCTTGCCAGCTTTTCCATTACTGAGAAATATCTATTCTTCTCTCTTTCTACCTATTTCTTCATTGTTCTTGAATAGTTTTCTTTGCTTCTTGATCAGATGGATCTTATTTCTCTGAAAACCTAGAATATCAGTTTGGCATACGTTAACTGATATCAAGATAGAATCCCAAGGCAATTGCCCAGTGGAATTTTTTCTCTTTCGTCTTTTTGAGATTCCTTTAGCTTATTCCTCATCACAGATATATAAGAATTAAAAGACAATTTGAAACAGCTATTCCTGTCTTTTCTGATCAAAGAATTTTAAAATCATATTTACCATATTGAAAGTACCCTAGAGACTGGAAGGATTTGTGGTGATGTTCAGTCATCTGATTGGAAGCAAAACCCCAGAAATTAATTTCAGTCAGTTCTACACTCAACATCTTTTGAAAGATGGAGATAAGGTGACTCATTCCTACATTGCAAATCACTCAGCTGGAGAATATCAAAATGATCTCTTATCCCTTTTCTGAATATGACACAAACTCCTTAATATCTATCAGAATAATGGGGTAATGTGCAGAAAGAAATGGAGAGAGCGAATATAAGTGGCTGACCAGAGTCTAGTTGTTTGTTTATTCTGAAATGTCCTGTGAAGGAAGGGCAGTGTTTTCAGCTTCTTGTAATTAACCTGGAGCTTTGGACCTGTGGATATCTGAGGGATTCAATGCACATGGATTGTGGCCGTACTTAGAAAGCAGTAAGGCAAAACTAGTTGTCAGGAAAAAAATAGGGACATTTTATGATTGATCTTCAGCTGCTGGTTTCCATGTCTTCTTCCCTTTGACTGTGTGTCATGAACTTGAAGAGCTTTTTTTCCTCTCAATCTCTGCATTTGCTTGCATGATTTGGTCCCAGATCTCAGTGGAACCTCATTCCAAGTTCCTTTTTGACACATAAGGGGAGGGGAAAAAAAAAAA
This sequence comes from Eurypyga helias, assembly GCF_000690775.1. Taxonomy (NCBI): domain Eukaryota; kingdom Metazoa; phylum Chordata; class Aves; order Eurypygiformes; family Eurypygidae; genus Eurypyga; species Eurypyga helias. The sequence goes on from NW_010266148.1 coordinate 148,228, forward strand.
AATAATCCCTCCTCTGGATATCAAGATCATATTTTGTAGTACAGTTATTGCGCAATTTGCATAACATAATTTTCTGTGGCCAATTCTTACCTGTTAATGCTCTTAATGAGGGAGCTAGTCCTAGTCCTTTTGCATAAATAGGGAAGATTTACATTCCAGGAGCTGCATAAAGAGCTTTTACCAGCTATTGTACATGTTGCTAAATAATGCTTTTTTAGAGCTTTTCATACTCCCTTTTTATCTCTCTCATGGAGGAATTTTCCTTTAAACTTGGGAAATATATATTAATTCCTTGGGTCAATTCACAGAAATATTAAATATCAGTTTTTGTTAGCTTGAGTAATTTACTATGTTTATTTAGTGGTAATGTTTAAAAAATGCTAAAACTATGAATTTATTTTAATTTTATTAATAGTCCTAACTCTAATGATTAATTTTGTATGTATTCATTTGCTGTATATTTCCCTTAAATCTTCCACTTCAGCAACTAAATGGACATTACTGAAGCATTAGGTAAGGGTTGCTAACATGAAAGTCTAATTTCTGGATGCTTCTGAGGACCACCTGTAGTATGTGTATTGAACTCAAGGTGGGAATTCCTCCCTCTTAATGTTATCCAGTGTACAGAGTTGTTTGTGTGTCTCCCTTACATGCACACCATTTGGGGCAAATAATTATTACCCTTATGATGTTTGGGCACAGTAAGGATGTAAAGAGGAGGGAGATATCTCAGTGATCAAGCTGAATTTGCAAAGACTCAAGACGTCAGTGGAACTTATGATAATTTGGAAGTCCAAGAGAATTGAGGACTATAAGCAAGCGGATCCATTCACAAGTTGATTGTTTTTTAATTCAGGGAGACTCCATAGGCCTTGGAATGATCAATCAAAGAAATTACTTCAATTTATGATTAGGGATAATTTCTGTGCTCCTCTGGCAAACATGGACAGAAAGAGGACAGTTATGAGGACAGAGGGGTGTTTATTTTAACTTGATTGCTTTTTTTGTCTGTAGTATTGTGGGATTGGCTTGGTATGCAATGGAAGTAACACAGTTGAGGAGAATTAGAAAGCAATGAATTAATATAATTTCTTAATACAGAACATTTAATTGCTTTGCATATGTAAAGCACATCTAAATTAGTAAAGCTTGTGTCAGGAAATGTTACTGTGTGCGAAGGCCCCAGCAATAAGGAAGGTTTCCTCTCACAGGTGATCAATGCCGTAAGATGCCATGTATATAGGAAGAATAACTGACACGCCAAGAAAGGAAATTTTGAACCTACTTGAGAGGCCCTTCTAGAGCTTAATTGCATGGGCAAAGTTGCTATTTGTGTGTTGTTTTCTTTAAATATTTGATAAGAATTAAGAAAATTAAGAGATTTTTTTTTAAGTGCTTTCACTTGTCAAAACAAGTGAAAGATGGTCTTTAATGGTTCAGCCAGCAGCCATGTTGAGAAACGAACACGACTTGTTTTAATATTCTCAGACTATGTACTCTTTTTATTACAAAAATAAAGGAGACTCATGAATACATACCAGAAACATCACACCATAGATTAAACCATTGGCTCTATTCATCCAGTCCCACAATCTGGGAGTTTAAGCTTGCAAGACCAGTGCAACTCAACTGTTACAGCAGGTATCTCTGTATCATGTCAAACATGATGTTTGCCAAAACTTTGCCTTGGAGTGGAGACCTCGGAACAGATATTTAGTATCCAAACATTTCAGGTCTGTGGGTTTCAGTCCACCTATATTTGTTCCAATTATGTGTGAAAAGCATCTTACCTATTTCTTCTCTTCTTTGCAGTGTATTGATTGCTTTACACTTCTTTAGAAAGATCAATATTCCATTAGGTAGCAGAGGAACAGCAGTATTGTAGAAAACTGCCTGGCTGTTGCCAAAATTGAAAGCTCAGTGTTGAAAGACAAAAGATTTTTTTGTTTGTTTGTTTTTTTCCTCTGAAGAGGAATGAAAATTTCGTGGGTAACTGAGCAAATGACGATGTGTTTCTACAGACCTGCTGGCAGGGTGCCGCTGTTATCGTCACGAGAATTTGTTTTGCCCATCTCCACCAAATTTTCCTTAGGTCAGGAAAAGTGCCTGATAAATGTGCTAAAGGAAACAATTCAGCAAGATGGTACCAGGTAGGAGTGCAAAAGGAGAGCCATACGATGATAATCTGTGTCACTTCACTGGTGCATAGTGCAGAGAGCCAGAGACAGTCACACTTAATGCCCGTTTTGTCCTGGAGTTGTGTTACTCTCCTGTGAGACTTCTTGTGCGAGTAAAGACAGCACGGTTAGGCCTTCTCAGTAGAAATTTTCCAGAATTTTGGAAGGTGTGTGTGCTGATGTTGTTCTTTCATTTTCTTAATCGCATTTTCAAAATAATTAGGAACCTGTATAATCATATAATGAGGCATTGTAATTATTATGCGTGCAGATATAATTAGAAATCTTTACAATATATCATGAATAAATACAGGTATTCTACAATGAAGACATTTTAAAAGATTAGCATGGGAGTTATTTGTGTTTACAGGTTTGGAGTCAAATGGTTTACTATCTAATGGGAGTTACGAACCTATTGATTTCCAGTGCTTTGCATATTTATAAAAAAAATTTATTCTGGCATTGCTGGAAATATTCATGGATATTTCCAAGCCTTCTCCCTGTACAGACACTATACAACAGATGTTGGGAGTCCTTAAATAGTTTTGTTATTGAGAGTTTCTCTGATGGCTAAAAAAGGGGGCGCTAAGAAATTTTAGGACTAACCCCACTGTGTTCTCCAAAGAGTAACACTGCTTTGACTCTGATGCACAAAAGGTTGCTACATTTGGTTAAATGCCTGAATGGGCCCTAGAAGGACTGAAATCCTGTAAGTCTCTTATATCAGGTGTATGGTTTAACTTTAGGACACAGTGGTATCTGTCGTATAATCCCAGAATCCCAGAATTCTTCCAGATTACAATTTTTAAGAACTTGTTTTTGTAAATATATATAGAATTTAAAAATGAACTCATTTACAATTAATTTTTTACTAGATAAGAATAAGTTCCTTTAGAAATAATACTGAGATTTGACTTAATGTAATTAAAAAAAAAAAAAACCACACAAAAACTTATATTAGAGAAAAAGTGCATTATGCACATACAGAGCTTCCCTTTATTGTATGTGGGGAATGTTCTGGATAAAAAGACCCCTTGCTCAGGGTACTGTACTCTTCAATATATATATCAGAAAAAATATAGACATAATGTGGGTTGGATTTTCACCCTAATTTTGCCTTTTCTCCTTAGATAATATCAATGGGGATTATGCGGCTAAATCTCTGTGCACTTAATGCCATGAAACCCTTTATTGTGCTTGAGGGGGGAAAAAAAGAGAAAGCAGAAAATTGTTACATGAGGACAAAACATTTGAAATAGCCATAAGCCAATAGAGTAAAAGATGTAGTAAAGCCTGGAGAGTGGTTATTAAAAATGAATGCAGTGATGCTGAGCAGAGCTGTCATTTTCAGTGACATTAAGCTGAAGGTGGATAATTTTTTTTTTTTTCCAAAATAACACTTTTGCTAGTATTTCTAGAAAAAGGCCACAGCTGACAGGATACTGGTATGAGCTGTTTGGTTCTATGATTATTTGGTGGTTTGGTTTTGATATTTTTTTAGTGGGGAAAGGTATTGTCATCTGCCTTTCTAATGAACTGTGCTAAACTTAGAGATAAAGTGAATAGGAATTACAAATTTAGAGGAGGAATTTCTCATACTTTCATAACTTCTTCTCTTCAGTCCCATCTCTGTTAAAATTTTCTCTGTCACAAAATATTTTCAGGCACTTCTGAGTTACCATGTGGGAGGGCACTGGCCTACCTCGAGTTGTGATGAGAAAAGACTGAGGAGGTGAGGAGCATGGGATTAGTACCTCATGCAGATTTGTGGAAGTAATGAATTCATAAACTGGTGCTGTTTAGGAAGGGAGTAGTTCCAACCTTGTTTGTTTTCCAGTAAGCAAATAGATAATAATCAGTGACTGGGGACAGTGATAGAACATGATCCTAGATAATGCACTAGATTTGGGAGATAGACAGAAGGGGAGAACAGCATTTCAGCAGTGTGTTGAAGAAAACGCAGACATCTCTCAACCTGCTGTCCTTTCTGCAAAAGACAGACAGGAGCAGAGAGGCAGAGGTAATACGTAAATCAGCCCTCACTCATTGAAGCTGTTCCAATATGATGGCAGGATTCTACAAAGCCGTGAGTTGCCATTTTCTTCTGTAGCTAGCTTTTCTTGACAAAACTGTCTGCTTGGCTGTGCTGTAGCAGGTATTTTGCAGAGGTGTTGTTCTTGAGGGTTGAAGTTAGCATGTCTGCTGACAGCATGGACATAGGAACAGATGCCTTCTAAACTGACCAGCCAGTATCTGGGCTGGAATGGGAACTGTTGGTGTCAGAGTTTTCTCTTTGCTCTGTGGTCCTTTGGCAAAAAAGGATGGGTTGTTTTGCCAAGTTCATCATTGTGAACCCTCCAAATTTTTTTTCCGAAGCAACTGGGCTTCAACTTCAAAGCTCATTAACTGTTCAGATTTGTTAGTCTTGCCTTGTGACAGAGAGTAAAAGAAACAGAGTTCAAAAAGCTAAAACAAATGGCATGTATGATGAATAAAAAAAAAAAAAATTAAGAATCTTACTTGTTTTTAAGTCAAAGCGTAAAGCATACACTTTTCTCTTGTCTCTTATCTACTGATTTTGTTAAAGTTGATTAAAAAAAGGCATAGTGTCCACTCATTCAAGCACCAGCTGCTAATTTACAAGTCCTCCTTTTATTTATTCCCACAACCTGATGTGAAAAGAAGCATTATACTAATTGCCCAGGTCAGTTACACCAGGCTTGCATTTGCACCATGGAGAGCAAAGTTTAGATTCTGCTTTCTTCCAATTTCTCTCTTTGTCTTGGGATCTCAGCCCACCTTCCCAACACAGTGTTTTTTGGTTTGTGGGCGAACTTCTCCCAGTCATGAGACTAAGTAAAAAATATTCTCAGTTTTTAGCAATATGGAAGCCAATGGTGCTTTCTGACATTATCCACATTTACGTTATCAATAAATATGTTTGCTTGCAGTCCCTGCAACAGAGTCGGGATCCAGGGCTCTGCCTGTGGGACTCTTCTAGGCCTTTTGTATCTAAGTAATCACAGAATAGATATGTTAAATTATTAATAGAATTAATTTATGCCCTTCAAAGGCACAAATTATTTAAAAGGCTTTTACTACCTTAATCTCTCTTCTGTCTCCTAAATAACTCTTGCAGAGACCTCTTATCTGCTTCAGTACTGGAGGCTTTTAACTTGCACTGGGTTTTTGTCCCCTGAAGTTGTGATTGTGTATGAGAGAGTGTATCCTTGTACTTTCTACACAGTGTGATCCTACAGGAAAACCAGAATACAAATACGAGGAGAGTGGAGATGAATGATGGAGATGGAGAGGATGAGGTGTAGGCCTTTGTAGATTTTCAAAATGGCAGCTGCGCATTTGAAATTGGATCACATCAGTGATCCACTTGGCCCACACAGACGTTAAATCCTCTGCCTGTGTATTTCAGCTGCCTAAACGTGAGGCACGCTGGCCCACAAGTTGCCCATCCAGCTTGCTGTGGCCCTGTGCTGGAGCTGCTGCACCACCCCGCTCACCATCTGCAGTGGTTGCCCCGGCACAGGGTCTTCCTTCAGGAAGTTCAGGGAAAAACGATGCATGTAACTGCTTACTTTGGTGTAAATGACTTTCTTTAAACTCGCGTTCCAGCTCACCTTACAGGAACTGGAGGTGAGATAGCTGTGATAGTGAGGAAAATGGTGAAACCTGAATGGCAAATGGGGGAGGCAATCCTCTGTCTGGTGGATGTGACACTGCCACAGGAAAATGATCTCATCAGGGGCCGTAGTTGTGTGTGTGTCTAGCACTCACACACAAACAATTAATACGCAGGTTTAAAAATGGAAAGTAACCTGAAAAAGTCATTGAAGTAACTTTTTTCCCTGTGAAGCTAAAATCCAGATTTAAAGTATCCATGGGCATTATTTTCTAAGCACCTGGTAAAGTACTTCCAGAAGGGGCTATAATTAACAATGTTTTAATTCCACCAAAGGGCATTTTTCTGCCTACATTATCATTAAAGTAATTTTTCTCAGTGCTCCACTGCTTAGGAAAAAAACAAACAGTTAAGAAAGGACTAGCCATCAATGCAGAAAATCATCAAGTCCAATTAAAATTATTCCAATGGGCTATAAATCAGTGGAAGCCAATTCTTTATTATTTGAAAGCCAGCGGTTTTCCCCATTAATAAAGTGACCAGAACACTGACCCTTTAACGCTGCTGAGCAGTGGTTTGGATTCCCCTTGAGCAAAATTCATCCTGCAAACAACCTCCTGAAACCAGAGGCTTTGCGCCTGTACTAAACTTGTCCAACTCAGGCTGTAAACGTTGAACAACATTTATTATATTCATACCTTGCCAAGGCACTGAGTTTTCTTCTACTCTGTGTTAAACACATGACCAAAAATCCACCCACATGAGTAGAAACTGTGCACTTATCTAAGACAAAAGCTGTCCTTAGTTGTATCAAACCTTTAGTCCTAAAAATAGGTTTCCTGTGGCTGATGAGTGTCAGGGTTTCTTTAGCGTTTGGCTGACATTTTACATCATTTATTCTTTTTTTGTTGAAGAAATAAAATAGTATTTTGATTTAAATATAGGATGAAATTTTTAGGAGATGGAACCTGCATAACTGCAAGGTAAGTCCCAATGCAAGTTAAAAGCAGAGAGGGGTTGGGGGGAGGGGGACTGGATAGAGGAAAGAAGCATAAGAATAATAAAATATATTTTCAGCTAGCAAATGGATCACCTTTTCCTGTGTACTGTAGTAGTGGCGGGTGTTTAGTGCAGTTGCTGTATACATGGGGAGGCGGGTCGGATTTTACATAGCATTCAAAAGTACTGAAGAAAACTAGTGCAAACACTTCAGCTGTACATCTGTGATGCACTACTGTCTACCTGTGCCAGTGGGGTTTGGCTAGAGAACCGTTCCTTTCCCAGCAAGAGAGAGAGAGTATTAGCAATTTCTGGCAGAAACTACTATTGCTGAGTCCATATTCATGCATGTTACTGCTCATAAATGTGTTTAATTGAATCTAATTTTGCTTGTAAGCTCTCTGGGACTGGAGCAGCCTTTGGTGCAGTGCTTGCATGGCATTAGCCACTTCTACAAAGTGTTGTGTCTAGGTGGGAATACGGACGTGATGGAGTAATATGTTCTGGTCCAAGAAACTGCAAAGCTCCATTAAAGCTGTGATTGTGGTCTCTTTGGCCTCGAAATGGCTAGGAATGAAAAACAGATTTTAGATTACAAAAATATTTTTTAATTGTTCTTATTTTAGATTACTAGAACAAGGAGGAGTAAAACTAATTATTTTTAAAAATTTTAATGAATTACACTTTCTTTTAAAAACGTGTTTCCCTCATTCATCTTTTATTGTGCAGTGAAATAGAACAAGTGTCCATAAACTGGTCACTTTTCTTTCTTTTTTTAACCTCGGGCTGTTCTCTAATATTAAAATATTAATATTATTCTTAATATTAAACTTCAGGATTACTCCACTTGGAGAAAGTAGATTTTTATTTTTACCCTTCACTAGCTTAGACATCCACATTTTTAAAATTGTACTGAGTCAGAATAAAAAAGAAAAAAAAGAAAAAATCTGTAATTAACAGGGTTTTTTTGCCTTTTTTTTTTCCTGTGCTAGAAAAGGACAGAGGAAAAATACAGACAAAACCTAATAGTCTTTACTGAAACAGTGTGGAAGCAACCAACACTGCTAAAAATTTTCAGCTTTAAAAAAGGTCCAATCTTTACTAATAGAAATGTTCACCAGCTCTCCTTCTAAAGAAAGACTGAATTAGGTCAGACCAAATTGCCATGTTCCAACAGATTGACTGAAAATTGGATCTAATAAAACATAAGAAATTACATTTTTTGCTTCCTTTGTGCATGGTTGGAGCTCTGACAATGCCAGCAGTAGTAGATGCTTAGGGAAAGGGCTTAGAAAAAAATAAAGAAAATATTGCTTGCACTTTCCTTGTTATATTCTCCTCTGCTTCTATCAATCAGCAATTTAAGGACTTTCTGAGACAGAGGTTGCATCTGCTCTGTTGTGTTTAATAAGCATCAATGGGCAACCTCACCTTACAGTTTCCAGGGGTCTTTTGAACACTCATTTTTATTCTCTGCAATACCCTGTGACAATTTTCTATGACAAGAAACATGTGAACAAGGCATTTGTTTAATTTTTAGTAGGTGGTCTATATACTTATTTCAAAATGACTGTGTTTGCTGCGATTTATACCCGCCTAGGCTTAAACACATTCTCTTTGCTACACCGCATCCCCTTGCTCCTACTGCATCTGCACCTACTGTTAGTCTGATGATGCTTTTTACTAAGATAAAACCGCTTCTGGGATTCCATCCAATATAATAGGTGTGGGCCAAGCAAGGGGATCAGCGGAGTGACAGCCATGGTAACTAGGACCTTGTCAGTCAGTGTACTGAGTGTTGTAGGACCTTGTCGTAACCTGGCGTGTCTTTTTGTATGCTGCTTTTTCCCACCAAAGCACTGCCTCCCCTGCTTTTCTCTCCACAGGAGCTGGAAGCCAAGGCCAGAGTTGGTAGCTGACAGCTTTACAATGCATCAGACTAGTCTGAACTTCAGCTGAGGATTTTGATCTTTTTGTCGGATTAACATAAAGAAAAGGAATGCATACCTTGGAGCCTGGGGAGAACAGTAAGCATATTTAAGGCTGTAGTTTTTTCTTCAGTGTCTATTGATTTAAAGTAATCCTTGGGTGCACAGTCCTTGCATAATCCATTTCTGCACGTGGGAGGGAGAGTGCAGGAGGAACCATGATCCAGGTCACCAGCGTGACTGCTTCACTTACTGGGTTATGCAGGGCTTGTCTAGCAGCAGGGGCTGGTTTCGACAACGAAGCCTACGCATTGTCGTTCCTGCCATGGCCCTCAGGTTGGAAGTGGAGTCTCCCACCTCGCACGTTTCCTGCGGCTTGGCCTCTCTCTTGTTCATGCGTAGTTCTGTGCTATGTCCCCTTTCCCCTGTGGTGTCTGCCAGGTGCATCAGACTCAGGGACTCACCCAGGACACAGCTGAGGGTGACTGTGCTCCAGCCACGAGGCATCTTTTCCTTGGATCCTTGGAGAATTCCATCCAGTTCCATCCCTCCCTTTGGCTTTACCGGCATCCTCTGCTGTAGTGATTTGAAAGCATTCAGTCTGCAATTCCCCATGGCCTATGAGGCCTGAGATGGTTCATTCTGCCAGCTGGCACTTTTTGCACTGACCTGCCTTGAGAATCAGCTAAGAAAGGGGGTAAATCAGCTGTTCCAGGACAGGCACTGCATTATTCCACAACTGTGCAGGGTTGTCGCTGCATGGAGTAAGATGGTGTCAGCGGGCAAAATCCAGCCCTGTACAAAAGGCCTGTGCAATAGTTCAAATTCTACTTCAATTCTTAGATCAGGATTTTCAGGTTACATTTTGCCCTGGTCTTCTGCAAATTAGGGCACTCACCTTAAAGTGAATACAAGTTTTTGAGTCAGATACTCCAGAATCAAATGCCTGCAAATAGTTTTCTAAAATGGATGCAGTTTGTATTATATAATGACTTCATATGATGCTACATCGATTTTAAGGATGATGAGGTGAGAGTATCAGGAAGATGTTTTGTCCAAAAAAAAAAAGAAAAAAATCTGTGTGGAATATAGTGTTCACAAGACTTATCCCCATCTGAACTGTTCAAATCTTGCTCAAATTTCATTGTGCATTTTTTTCATTGAGTTATATAGTTCCTTGTAATTACAGAAGTATATCAGTATCTGAAATGGGGAACTGGGGAAGAAACTGAATTAGATTAACTGTTGTTCTTTATTTTGATGTGTTAGCTTCTGTGTTCCTATGATAGAAACTTTTTGTCTTATCCAGCACAAAATCAATGCTGGTTCTAAAACCCTGTTTCAGAGGACTTGGCAGATACATGACAGAATAGCTATAATTTTTTAAATAATCCAAACCAAACGGAATTTTCCCATTACTCCCACATGATCTTTCCAGTGACATTAAAACAAGCAGCTCACTCTGCCATAGGAATTTTCCTCTTTTCTTTGTTTTTAATAAAAGACGATGGATTAGAGAATATATTTTCTTATCTGTTTGCCTTGTGTCTTAAGCACTGTCTCTTTTTAATAAGTTTTGGGAGATAGGCAAATAAAATACCTCGTGAGAGTCTTCTACCAGTGATTAACTGAGAAACTAAACATTGTCTATAATTCACATATATTCCTAGATGACCCTTCTCAAAAGCTTTGCAACAGAACTTGAAAGCTTCCTTTCCTAAGCCTTGAAGAGCTTAATGAAGTGGAAATCAAAGTTTTTTTTTTTCTTCCTACAAAAGGGGGTGTATTGCATGTGTATGCTGGAAATTAATTTGGCCCTCATGTAGAAGAAAAAACTGTGACACTGACTGGACGCTGGCATGACACAGGGCTGTATCTGCAGAATTCTCTCTATGGTTCTGCTGGTGCAGCTCAAGGCCAACCCACGGTATTCCTGTTGTTCTCACTTTGGCTTTCCTTTGAGATGGACTTGTCAAATGTGTGGAACTGTGGGGGGTTTTGTGATGCCTGTAAACATCCACAGAGTATGTGGCCACTGCTTCCTCTTCTATGCTCTCAAGTCAGTTCCCCAGAGATGAAAAACTGTAACCCACTGAGCAGTCTTTCCTGAGAAATCCACTTTAATGTCCCATGAATCCAGGTCAGTAACAAAAGAGTCAGAAACATTGAATATCGCATCTCTCTTCCCATGTTAGATAATTTTTTTTTTATTTTATTAATCACTATTTTATAAAAGGTTTAGTTTTTCCTTGTAGTGGCAGTGCTACTGGCTGTGTCTAAAGTGTAGATACATATGCCCTGCAATGTGACTCCAATACTGGGCCCCTGGATCTGGATTTCTGCTGGAGAATGCTGCTGACCCTTCCTTGCCACATTTCAAAGGAAATCAGGCTGAAGAGGAGAGATAGTGCAGGAGAGATCAGGCTGGAATGATATTTGATATGGACACAAGCAAATGATCCTGAAGCAGGAA
>NW_010266148.1:159454-231876 GCF_000690775.1 Eurypyga helias
AACCTCTTTGGACAAACCCAGTGACTTCACAGTATGTATTTGACCTGAAGGGAGTTGAAGTGAGGCTTCCTGTAAGCTGAGAGAAAGAATTAAAAAAATCCCAAACAAACAAAAACCCTAACCCCCACAAAAATCCTGTAATGTCATCTTGAGCATGTTGAAGATGATGGACTGGAAGTATAATGGGCCTGTGTTACTTTTTAGTTTTTTGATTTTTCAAGATGCTTACTGCCTTGAAGACTGGCCTTTCATCTCTGCAGCTAAAGGGTTGTGTTTCTTGCACAGTATTCAGCACGCTGAATCTCCATCAAAATGGCAGGATGGCTTGCTTGGAAAAAGGATTAATGTAACTCATGGACCAAATAAACAGGCCCTGCTTCTTTTGACCTCTTTCTCAGAAACCAGTCACTCTTACATGGATGTGAGTATGACCATCATGTAGAGTCCTTTTCCTTCCACACCACCTTTCCCTCTGCCAATCTCTCTGACAAGCTGTTGGCAGTTGGATTACTATACAAGTGTCTGGCATTCATCTTAGTTCTTGTTTAATGCCATTGCTCCAAAATGTAAGAGTTGAATTATATCTGACGAATAAAAAATTCTGGTTTTAGGCATAAGCTTGCATTTTTGTGTCTGTTAGCTCCAGTTGTATCACAATGTTTTGCACAGGAAGTATAACACTAGCCTGAACACACTTTTACCTTGAAATTGTAATATGAAATTGTTTAACCTTCCAAGGTTAAGAGCTCTTGGCTCTTAAGGAAAGACTTAAACGTTTTTGCAATAATATCAACTACTTGAATCTGCTGAATTTTGTTTTGCCAGGTATTGTGGGAATGAAAAATAAAAATATGTTCCATGGCTCGAAGAGGTAGCAAGTTAAATGTCATACAGAAGATACCAGGATTGGTAGATAAATTTGGGTAGAGATATGAACTGGACGAAGCAGTGGATAATGTTGGTTACAATGAGTCTGACATTGTGAAAAAGCAGAGTGTAAAGACGTGTTTGGAGAAGGATAAAAGGTGAATCGATGGTAGGTCTTCTGGCAGTTTGGGTATTCTGTGGTGGATACTGCTTCTACACCCACCACTGTCTGCACCGTGAACTGCTTATGTGCACGTTAAGAGGAGAAACATTTCTATATGGAGTATCTTCTGTATTTTCTCAATTCTCCTATTATTGCCTGACATTGCCTAAAATCTCTCTCTCTCGACCTTTTTTTTTTAATTACCAAGTTGTCTTACATTTGTGAGCATCAATTCTTTCCAACTGGCTCAGTGCTCCAGAGGATACCTCTCATTTGTCTTGTCCATCATACTGCAGTTGTAAATGCTCATGTGCTGTTATTTCCCTAGATGTTAGACTGAAAGAGATGGAGTGGTTTCATTTCCTGTTTGCTTTCACTTTGACTTCCCTCTGAATGCTCTTGGTACATGTATTCATTAAGGGTGCACTCATGAGCAAATATAAATAAATGATATGGAAAGAAACATTCATCCCCTGCTTCCAGGGAACATAGTGTTACATGTTTTGTAGCTGACCTGGCAGGTTGTTGGGAGGGTGGGGAAAAGGGCTGGGGTTTTTTCCATGTTTCATTCCAATGAATATTGGAGACTTGATTTGTCGGTAGTGTTGGGAAATCACTCAATTTTGTTCAAAATTGGTATTTTAATGTTATCTCTGAAAAATATTCATGGAGCCGTTAAAAACTACTCCCTCTTTTAGTTATGCAACAGTATCTTCACTGAAGTGCTTTCAAAGCAGTGAGGAAAGGGGTAATGAATAACAGCAAAGAAAACCGTTGTGACTCTTTGTAGTAAACAACCTATCATTCTTTGTGCTACAATCACACAAATTCACAAACACAACATTCATACTGAAAACACATAATGACAAAAAACCACAAACAAAATTCCAGCCCAGGTGCCTTGTATTATCTTTTAACAACAGCGCTAGGAAGGCTGTTAGGAAGATTACCAGTGATATTTTAAACTAGCATGATGGAGATAGTATAAGTGCCTAGATAAAAGACTAAATAAAATATTTTATAGAACATAAACCATTGAAGCTTTGGTTCTTTTTTTAAGCTCTAAAATAACATACATTTGTTCTAATATGAACATTATACAATAGCGACCTGAAAATACCAATACTACTAGATTTCTGATTTCAGCAGATTTGGCCTGAGATACTGTTTCATTTAGTTTTCAGCTTTTGGGAAGTTTTTGTTCCTTGACTGTGAACCTCATCTTGCATAAATCACACAGCCAAAAGCTCCAGGGATACAATTGGTAGGGAGAAAGGGATCACTGTTAAAGTGTCTATTATCATTAATCACTATTATCATTAATTACTGTTAATATCATGTGTTGACCTACTTCCATCCCTGTTTTGCTGTTTATTGACATTATTATTCAGAATTCTAGAATGTCAGAAAATCTGTATTATCTTCAAAGAAGTTTGTATTGTTATAAATTGGTCATTTTCTTTACACAGAGAGAGATGACAAGATCATTCAAAAGCTGTTCCACAAATTATCTTTTTGCATTATGTGCATGATGCTTGATTGAAATAGAAGCCTAGTCAATCTATTAAGGCTCTATTCAGCAGAAATGTTTTGTAATATAGGCATTCTGCTCCTTTTGACCTGTTTGGAAGAAATGTAGCTGAATAATCTAGACCAGGGCAAGGATGCACAAGAAGTCTTGGACATTTCTATAATCTTAACTTGGTGAGGCATTTCTCAATACAGTCTGTGACATGTAAATCCAGGTAATGGAACAAATTACTTTTACCCATAATTTAAAAAAAAACCCCAAAACTGCGAGGGTCTAGTGGAATCAGGACTGGGTCTTTGAGTTGTTGTAATTCTCAGTTTACATAGCAAATCCAAGTCCTCCTAAATGCTGCAATAATTTTTTTCCCCTAAATGGATTTAAGATGAAAATGAATACTGGGAACATTATTTTTAAAATAATATTTGAAAACTTTCGCTTGCAAAATATATGCTATGTTGTTTTCTTATGCAAAGATTGGCTTAAGATGAAAAAATAACATATTAATTTAAAATCAGTTTATGTTCTCATTTAAAGTTGAAAGATACTTACCAGCATCTCTAAAAAAAATGTTTTAAGATGATACCCTTTACATAATATGTAACTATTTGAATCTACAGTTCAAATCCAGGGGATATAACCAACTTCCTACAGGATTGTAAGTGCCTATCTCACTTTCATTTTAGAATATTAGGGATAAATTTAAATCTAATATAATTCCAGTTTAAACAAATATGCACCTTCTCCATAATCCGGAGATAAATAGAAACACTTGACTGAAAACATGCAGCTATGCCTAGCCTGTAACCAGAAAGACGTGCAAATCACTTGAGATTTCTTCTACCATCAGCTAATTGACAAAACTTGGCTGACAATTTATTTGCTTTCATGTTTCTCTATTAACTCATCAATGATAAATGTTTCACTGTAATGTGTTAATGTTTAAGGATGGAAGTTGAAGTGGTATATTATTTCCTATTTTTATGAGTAGTTTAGTTGCAACTGTCTTCTGTGTGGAAGTTCTCAAATCCTCAGGCAGATGGAGAGGAAACTGCAAGCTGACACTAAAAGCACACACTGGGAGCTTGGTGCCTCTTGCCACGTTTTCAATTAGCGTCTGTAGGTGTTAACAGTGTCATGTGGTGTCCCAGGCGCAGCTTTATCTTACATCACTCACAGTAATTTAAGCAGGGAAAAGTCTCTGACAGAGGAAAAGGCACGTGCAGTAACATCTCTTCTGCTCTTTGACTTTTCAGCATCTGCTTTGAGCTTTGAACAATCCCTGTGCTTCCCAGAAACAGTCATCTAAAGTAAACACAGTCCATTTTCATTAGTGTGGAAAACAGGAGTAGAAAACTGCTTTCTTCTACCTCTTAGTGTAGTAAGAGAACTAGTGGAACAAGTCCAAAAGACAAAGGATCTTTTTGTTGTTACTGGTGGAGAAACATTTAACTCTCAAATGGATTCCTCTGAGTTCCATGATTTTTGTTCCTATGCAACCTCAGTGTCATGACCTCATGAAGCTCTTGTGAGGGTCCTTCTGTGTTCAACAAACCTAAATAAATGAGCCTGTGGAGGGGGACATCTCTGGAAGGGTGGTATCCCCTCAACATGGAATCTCTAACATGATGTTTACTAAAACCCATCAGAGTATTCAAAGGGGAGACTGAGCTTGTGTCTTTTTTCCGGAATATCAGTTTGGAGAATCTGAGAGAGTTTTGAAGTACCACCAAATCTAAAGGCATTCTTCCAGTTTATAAAAGTTTAGATGCGTTTTTCTTGGCCATGTTATTTGTTACAAAAATTCCTTTAGAGCTCTATACTCGCTAGTGTAAAAGATGCCTTGATCCAGAAAGATGTGAAAAAGCTCAAAGGTTTCACTGGGATTAACCGGACACTTTATACAGTTATAGTTAAGGAATTTAAGGGCTACATCACCTTATGAGAGGATTGACTATGAGAAAAAAATGTAGTGTCCAATTCTGTGTTCATGCAATAAATCCAGCAAATAAAAATTTTTATCTGAGTTCTGAAACAGATATGACTAGAATTTTTTTTCCTTTTAGGTGAGATATAAATTTGTGAAAATCAAGTAAACTGGAATCCCACTCATGTTGCTAATTCTACTTCTGAATTTTCTTTATCCTTTTTCTCAATAATAGAAGTATGGTTACACTGATCTTTGTGCATAATAGCTCATTTCTCTCCTGAAGATACCTTGTGGAAAGCTCAGAATAGAACAGTGGAGAAGTAATTAAGGTAAAACATCAGTTTGTGTGCATACTGAGAATATAATCAGTGTGATTTGTCACTCGCCTGCCCTTCATTAGATAAGCATTGATAAAGATTCATCCTTATGAGTATCAGTCCTTAGATAAATCCTTGGACTTTCTTTTCTTCCAGAGGCGTTTGCTGACAAATATAATTTTCATACTGCTCGTTGTGCTACAATCTTTGATCCCTTGTAATCTCCCTATAAACAAGTCTGTCTTCTGACACTTCTTGTATTTCTAAATCTATGCTTTCCTATTTCCAAGTGTCATGGAAGTTGGTAGCAATGCTTTAGAGAGCTACTCACAAGGTCCTGGGAACTGCTGCACTCTCTATACGTCACAGATTTATAAAAAAAAAAAAAAGATTATATCATCCCAGGTGGTTACTTCCACTAAATTCTTTATTGCAGAAGCTGGGACAGGAACGAAGTGAAACATGAAGAAACTCTTATTCAGAATATGAAAATGAAGCACAATTCTAGACCTTGGAGGGCTTTGTTCTAAAGACTAAATTAGATGTATTACACCAAAGTCATGTCCACACAGAATTTATGGTGGAAGTTGGACTGTATACCAACAGACTTAAGCATATGATATACATGAATGTGACTTTTAAACTACTTTTCCAAGTTTCCACATGCTGCAGAGCTGAGTAAACAAAAGGTAATATTTACACTCAGCAACTTTTTGAAGATTATCCTATTCTTCTGAAATCTCAATGACACGCATCCTTTTTAGATGAATTAATTTCTGCAACTTTTATTGTCTAGCCTATTCCTGGCTGCAGAATGAAAGTATTGACCTTGAATCAAGAAATCCATAAAGATAGAAGGAATCCATTTAAAAAATAAAGTGCTTGTGAAGGAGATATCTGCTCTAACACTTTGAACTATGTGGGCTTGCAGATAGCTACTGAAATGCTTTCTAACTCTGCTAGCATCTCAGCCTTGCTGACATTTTCATATTGACATAGATCTATAAAAACCCAGTCAAATTTCTTGTTGTTATCTATTAAAAGTTGTTGCAATATGTTTATAAGGTTAAAAGTCATTAGACCTGCAGATAAACTGAATTTTTCTTGGCTGATGGAAAGACACAAAAATCAATTGCAACTTAACTTCGTGATCACTTTTTTCCATGTATTTTGCTCCTGAAACATTAAAACTACAGTTTAAATATAAATTTCACTTTAGAAGCATGAATTAGAAAGGGAAAACTTAAAAAACATGCAGTTTAAAATCTAGCTATATCTTTTTAATTTTAAACTTTACCTTGGAAAGTGCCTTTTGTTATGATGAAGCCATGTGCCCCGAAGGATTAACCAGATATAAAAATAATAGTTTTGTTGCAATGGGGTGTTGATAAATGTTGTCAAAACACTCATGAGACTTTCACAGGATTAAAATGCATATGTTTGTAGAGGAGTGATGTTAAGCTAACGTCCTAGTGTTGCATCTAAGGGTTGCTGATATAGTGCTCTGAATTATTTAAAGTACAAATGTGTAAAGATGCCTTTTCAGACTCCCCAAGGACTCAAATTTGGTGTTATTGCTATTGTTGCTGCTCCTCTTTTATATGTTTGCTTTTTTTCCAATCTATTATTTCAAAGTACACTTATATTAACTGCATAATTCACACTGTGTTCCCAGGAGCTGTATTTTATGATTGCATTTACAAGAGGAGAAGACTGGGGCACATAGAGGTCAAGGGCTTGACCCTCTAAAGTAACTTCTGTTGAGGTTAAGTTGGCATCACAGCCTGAAGGGAGACTGTAGGACTTGGTGAGAACAAAGCCACAAATGACTCATATCCCTAAGGCATGAGAACCTAATCCAATACCCACTTAAGAGAAATACTCCTTGGAGCCTTTTCACGGTTAAAACCAGATCACTGTGTTATTGCTCACTTCTGTAGCAAGTAGTCCAGATGACTTCAGAGGGACTACTTGTGACAGAAAACAGTACTTGTGGATTGTATTCTGGCCCTCACAGTTGTCTGAATCCAGGCATGATAATATGTAGTGGTATCACAATCTACCATTCTTCCAGGCTCCTTTGTTTCTTTGGAATCACCTATATCAGAGGTAAAAGGAAAAGGCTACGTAGAGCTAAAGCTGTCCTGATGGCTCATACTGGCTTTATGTTTGGACTTCCAATAGAAGAGACATAGGAAACTTAGGTTGTTTCCCTCTAAGGACTATTTCTGTCTGAGTTAATTCTGCCTCTAAATTACAGAACAGAAAGGCAAATACACATTTGAAATGGTTAAAATTAATGCCTTATGCCATAAGAGCACAGAGTCAGCTGAGTCAGTCCTCTCAACCTCCTCAGTGACTCCTCCGTTGAATCCTTCACCCTTGTTACAGACTGATGTGAGTAGGTGTTTGCAAACATGGGAAGGACTTCAGGTGTAGGCAGTCAGACTGACAGTAGCCCTGTAGGTCTACCTCTGTAATGACATCTGAACTCAAGTGCCGGGTGACTGACAGATTTGCCTTCTCTGACTGTGGATGTGTTTTTAGAATGAGATTCAGATGGGCTGTTATTTCAGGATCCACTTTAGCAAAACTTGTAAAGTTGTTAAGTGTTGTTAATGCAAATGAGTCACGTTATTACCAATATTGTAATGGCAAAGGATGCCCTTCTCATTTGTGCCAAAAATGTGCATACAAAGAAGGACTGTTGCCATCATAAAGGGCTCTCAGCCCAATAACTGAGCCATAACCAGGTTATGATAGAGACAGTACCACCAAACACCTGTGTGTGTGTCACATTGTGCCACATCTTCTATCTTTAGCTGTGCCAGGGAGCCCTTCTTCATTCTCGTGGCTCAATCTGTTCTGTGATTAACGAGGCAACATCTCATCGGTATGTGAATAATCACAAACACTGTGAAAGGATGAAAGCCATTGTGCTGGTGTCAAGCTCTGATGGCAAGCAATTTTGGAAGGGTTGCCAGAATTGTAATTGTTTCAGTCATTTCAAAAGAGTTTAAAGTAGTTGTTAAAAGGAAAGCGCCTCATCATCCTGGGAAAATAGAGGCATTCTTGGCCTTCAGTCAGGCATAATTCTTCAGATCTAGTGACACATTTATGTGATTATAATGCCAAATGACTTTTATGTCCTTCTCTGTTTGTATAGCAGATGAGATGTCTGTGTTTCTTTGGGATGGAAGAAACAAGGAAGGATGGGATATTTACATTTTAAATATGGAAAATTGTACAATTCCCCTATTAAAAAGAAAACAAAAAATCCAAAAGCCCAGGAAAACTAAACTGTGATTTTAGCATCAAAGGTGTAAGTCTAAGGTTCTTTCATCAGAACTGGACAAAGGTATCTGTCCAGTGTCTTGGCCAACCTGGGGAATGTCAATTCCTGTTGGAGCTATTATGTGCCTGTTTTCTGCAGTCTACTCAAAGGACAGGTAAAGCTATTCTGAAACCAGCTGATAAAGGTCCAAAATCTGCCATCAGCTAAACTGGTGCAAATCATATTTGATCACATATACGCCAGATCTATGGAATCAGGGAGCAGAATTTGTTGTATTTTGTAAGTGCAGTGCAATATTATGCATACAGACCTCTTGATGCTGGCACTGAGTGTGCTGACTGTGCCAACAAGATTCTGATTGAGTTAAAATTGCTACTGGAATTGTCATCTTGATTTGTTTCCTTTCCTTGTATCTATTTCACAAATATTTTTCCCATTCTCAGGGTAAATACAACATTTCAATAAAGTATTTAATAGCCCCAGTTCCCCCCCCCAAAAATTGTTCAAACAGTTTAAGAGGGAGAAAAAATAAAATCTGAAATTCAAGGATTCTGCAAGATGTAAATTTAAATTTTGATTTATAAACTTGGCAGTAAGTCTCTACCATTTAAAAACACTTACTGTTATTTTTTAATCTTCTAAAAATGCCAGCTTTGTTGCTACATAGCTGGTCTGTGTTGTCAGCATGTGCCAAGCCCCAGTTCTGCTGCAGTCAGGGAACTTGCCTGAGCACCTGTCCTGGCCCAACCTGGAACGTGGTGCATGATTAAGAGTTGTTGTAACGGTCCATAATTGTTCATGCAGAAACCTTTAAATCCTTGGAAAGACTTTTCTTTCAGTTTTTAACTGTATAGTTTCAATTTCAAAAGTCCTGTTTTCTACAGCAAACAGTTTTCAACAACAAAACGAAAACAAGTCTAAATTTGTAGGAAAACCCTGACGTGATTCTGTGCGTTTCAACAAGATTTACTCCTCATTCATGCTTGGCCAGTGGACCAAATAAAAGGAATACTCTAGCTTAACTCTGTCCTTAAACCATGTATTACAGGTTTATGCGTTAATATAAATAAGTGCAAGTGAAAGAATGATTCATCTTCACCCCTTGAGAAACAGTAATACCTTACACTAGTTGGACAGTTAGTACAGAATAAGCTATTTCCCATATTGGTACCTCATTCTTAGTACATTGTTTAAATGAATTCCCTTTACAACACAGAAACGAATCTTGAAATTTTAAAATGGCACTTTGCTTAGTATCAGAATTAAGATTCAGTGCCCTTAGGTGGAAATAATCAGTGTAATTTTATGATACTCAAAAACTAATGAGAATTGAATCTTTTTGCTCACAGGAAATTTATTCTGTTTATATCATCAGAACAGTGAAAACTGAGAAAGAATAAAGATCTAGATTGTCAAAAAATATTTCTAGATACATAAGAATGTAGTGCTAATTAATAGCTGTAAAATTAGATGAATTTTTATATTACCAATGGGTTAGTAGCTTTGGTAGTATTTAGACAGTACTTCAGGATGTATGCTGGAAAAGAATATGTCCTTAAATGCTCCCTATTAAATGAGCCAAATAAATGAAACCATTGTTATATTACAAAATATCAGTCACGTCAAGGTCCTGAGAGAGAGCAAAATAAAAGGATGAGAAGAGCTAACTGGACTTCTAGATGCCAAAGTAACTTTTATGTGTGAAGTTAGAAACTCAAACAGGACTTGTAGAAGCCACAAACCATTCGGTCTCACTTTTACTAAGTTTTACTAGGAAAACCTTTTCAAAATTAACTAAAATGGTCATATGCCGAAGTGGGTAAGTCTTATCCTTCCAATGTAAATATGAACAACTTATTAAAAGTAATTCTGGTTAGATATTTTGGAGGATGTCTGTAAGTGTTGAATAGATCACAGAATGGCCATACAACAGTGAAATGTCTCTCTTGCTTTTAATCTTAAAATTGAGTCTAGAGAATTATTTCCCTATATTACCAATCTTTACTACTATTGAAATGGCTTCCTGTTTTTCACCATTTCTTCATGTGCTTGAAATCTTATAGTATATTTTTCTTCCATTGTTATGGACAGCTGCACTCTCAGAGACTGGGACTTCTGTGATCACATTCAGTTGATACTAGATGATCATTTGGCCAATTTGGTTAAGATAGTGAATATAATGTAGTATAAAACTAAAAAATGAAGAAGCAAGTACCCATTCCTATGTCAGTCAAAAAGCTTTCCATTAGGATCCTAGTTTATCTGTAAAACAATTCTTTATTTCCAGTCAGCATCACTGAGTTTATCGTGATGTCCCATCCTGCCCTTCCTAATGGACATTTCCATCCACTGATGCCTTTGTAGCAGATGTATTTTGTCCAAATTAGAAATTTCACATAGTACTGAGCCCAGAGGATTTTTTAGCACTATCTAGTTCTATTTCAGCTGACACGTGTTGACCTGCTTACTCTTTTGACAGCCGGTTCCCCCTATCCTGTACGTATGACTTTTCCCTCTTCTTGACAGTAGTATATGATTATGCACAATTTGTGACTAACACCTATAGTGACTCCTTGTTGAATTGATTTTTCCTACAAGTATGGGGCAATCATTTAAAAACAATAATGTTTTCAACTGACTGTGATGTGATGAAATGGTGTTAAATGGTATAGGCAAGCCTTTTTTTTTTTTTAAATTATTATTTGACTGTACGACTCTTGCTATCAGTACAAGTCTTTAAAAAAAAAAAATTATATTTAAGCAACACTAGTGAAAAACCAAAGTAATATTATTTCAGATATGACAACTAGATCAGAAGGCCAAGCTAACCTTTATTGTATTTGTATAAAACATCAATTATGTATAGAATATGTTTGTATAAAATGTTCTCCCTACTAATTTATCTTTCTCTTCCAGCTGAATTAGGGACATTGAATAACTCTGATTCCTAGTCTTGGTCTTGCAGCCAAAAGAAGTAGTGGTATGGAAGGTTACATGCATATGGGGAAAGGCAAGGTGTTTTACTTGTTTAATGTTTGCTACTTTTATAACCTTTTAGTTGGAAGTTGTTCTTGTGTTTA
Source organism: Eurypyga helias (assembly GCF_000690775.1). Classification (NCBI taxonomy): domain Eukaryota; kingdom Metazoa; phylum Chordata; class Aves; order Eurypygiformes; family Eurypygidae; genus Eurypyga; species Eurypyga helias. The sequence goes on from NW_010266148.1 coordinate 170,635, forward strand.
TCACCTAAGTTTTTAATATCAATACTCTGTTATAATGCTGTTATAGTACTCTTCTAGTACTGCTTCTCTTTTCTTTGGCCAGGAAGAAAATTATATCAGTGCATTGATTTCTTTTTGCTTTTAGAATAATTCTAGTTGATAATAAGTCAAACTTGTGTTCTTTCATATGGAGAAGATAGGTGAAAAGGCTGCAAGGCCTGCTCCACTGCTCTTTATCAATAAAGCAATAAATATTTGAGTGAAATAATTTTGATGTCTATTTTTCCCTGGTCTGTGTCATGGTAGCTATCTGTGATGGATCCAATGTCCTGGAATAATCGATTATCTTCCAGATGAATGGTGTTGGAGGTGGAGAGAAGGAACAGAGACACCTGCAGGAGAGTATATCAAGTAAAAGAGCAACTCCTGCTGGAGAGAAGCAGATGTGACATGATGTAATGTTGCCTCCCAGTTTGAAAAAATCCTACCTAGAGATTTTCTTGAACAAAAGGTAACTTTTAAATGTGATTGAAATAACTAATTAATTGTTACGTTGTTCTGCAGATATACCATTCTGATTTGCAGAAGCATGTCTAAGAATCTATAAGCTTTCAGAGTAAAATGGTTCTGTCTTAAGACTCAGCATACGTTTTTAAAAAAAAAAAAGGAAAAAAATCAGTGGGATTTTACTGGGTGGTCTTTACTATGTTTAGCTTAGGTTTGAAAGGTTTGCATTCAGTTTCTTGTGGTTTCTTAAGTTAGATGGTCAAAGTATGTAGTTGTGAGCTTTATTTCAGACCCAGCAACAGGAATATTGTGAGAAAAATTATTCTTATTTTAACCAAGAAATGGTAGAATTGTTTCAGAGGCTGATCTCTTACAAATTCTACTATGATGTGTTAAAGACTTTTGAGCTTTTGGCTTTATTGATCTGAATACAAAGTTGAGCTTTGGCTAATCTTTATTCTGAAAGAAGTAAAGCAAATTAATGAATTAGGAGAAGCATTGTTATATGTCTGAGAAAAGCATAATGCCGTTTCTTTATTTCTAGATTTTTCACAAAAATGGTTTGTAAATGTAGGAGTTGAAAACATTAGGGGTCATGAAGCTCTTAATCTGGCATCAGAATTCTTCTCACTCATTGTAGTAAGTGTCAGAGGAGATGTTCTGCAAGAAAAGAGAGAAATTTGCTTGTGAGAACAGGGTTTCATACTATGACAGCAATGACCACCCAGAACAAATGGAGTTCAGAACAATCTTTATAGGTTCACATCATGAGAATAGGTTGGGGGGGAGACTCAGTATCACAGTAGGATTGGATACTGTTGTGTGTGTTGATTTTTTTTTTTTTTTAAGGGAAAATAGGCCTGAAGTCTTCTCCTCTGTAAATTTGGTATACAGTCCCTACCTAAATTTACAAAATATATAAGGGGTGGTGTACACAGAATTAATAGTTTAAGATTTGTGAATCCATTATATTTTCCCTTCAGTGTGAAATAACTGCTTTGACCATTTATCAATTGCAACTCATCCAGATTGCGTCTGATGTACAAGTTTACACAGTCTCTGCCATAGTATATCCTGCCCAATGGTTAGACCTTCAGTAATTCTGTAATAAGCATAAATAATAATGCTAATAAATGGAGGCACAGAATTGTTGTATGGCAGAGCATTTACTTGAAATGTAGAGCATATAATGAAATGACCTGTGTGGCATACCTAATTTGTTAGGCTATTATAATAAAAAAGAAAGTTGGTAATTTCTGTGGAGATGAGTTTTCATTGAGTAGGGAACAGCTTTTTATAGGTTTTAGTAATCAGCATGTATTATTAAGCTTAATTTTCCTACTGCTTCCTACAATTAATTACAATGTTTATGTAACACAGTAATTAAATCTGGGGTATGTGATTGTCTTTTGGCACTTATCATTAATTTCTAGGGGGTTAAGCGGCTTGAGACTGTCCATATGTGATCATAAATTTTACGGTGAAGGCCAGAGAGAGAAATTTATGCCTCTGTGATCTAATTATTTTTAGGTAATCCATGGTGAATTTTCTCTATCTTCCCTATCAGCAACCAAATTGACAATGATATAGGTATTTAGATTCTCTAGTTCTGGTGGTTCTAACATGAAAACTATCTCCAGTAAATAATAAATGTTTTGTGTTTGCAAATATTTGCTTGCCATTTCAACTCTTTCCTAGAGCAGGTAGCCAAATAATCTATTCTCAATAAAGACAGTTCTGAATGAAAAATATAAAATACAGCATTGTATACTGAAGAACTATTCCAGTCTAATTGAAATTATAAGAAACTTTATACAACCACTTTGGGTAAATTTGTATGTAGTCTGAATCTGACTCCTTCCTCTGAGAAGTTTGTACCCAACCTGTAGAAAGCAGTGTTATTGGGTATGTGTTCGACTTATCTAGGGGCACACTTAAGTGCAACATTCTGAACAAGTTTTAGGCATAGATGTATAGACATATCGAAAGGCTACACCATTTTTTATCATTATTTTCACAACGGAATATTTTTGTGCCATTACTCTGCTCTAACTTCAGGGTGGTTTTTTTTTTTTTTCACAGAATAACTAAGGTTGGAAAAGATCTATAAGATCATCTAGTCCGACCAATACAATGAGGGTTAGTTCAAGATAAGAAACAGAAGGTTGCGAACTTTCTAGAGATTTTTTTTTTTTTTCAAACTATTTCTGTCTGCTGAGATTAAAATTACTCCTGTGGAAATTTTCAAATACAGTTAAGGAGTAAGTTGTCAAACATTATTTATTCATCTAATGATAGATGTGAATATCTTACGGGACTTTAGAAAGTGCCTGAGCAAGTTAAAACTAATGAAGCTTAAGGACCTCATTTGTTTAGTTTATCTTAAAATTTCTGTGAGATGCTGGTACAAAATTATAAAGGAATCTTTTAGAGGTTGACATAAATGTTTTAGACCCAACCATATTTTCAGAAGTGCCCTACAGTGGCTGAATTTGTTATATTAGAAATAAAATACACACCCTAGTATTTAAAACCATATAAATATGCAGAGAGGTATTGTTGTATTGGTGAAGATTTAAGGTCAGAAAGAAACAGGGCTTGTAGGGAGAAGTGGTTAATACCATTGAAAACCAGAACAATTTTCCAATCTTTTCATCATATCTCCTCAGTGGGTCTGACAGCCTGTTTGCCTTTTCCAGTGTTATCAGCTACTCTGTTAAGATGTATTGCTTCCTTGAGAAAACCTTGCATTTCAACATGAATATCAATCTCTTAGTTATTAAAACAAGAGAGTTTAAAAAAATATTCCCTACTTTTTACTTAAAGAAAAATCTAAACCATGAGAAAACATGGCAGGAGCTCACCTTGGGATTACGTGCAGTGCAGTAACAATAAGTACTTCTTAAAGAAGTGCTATGTCTTCCAAAAAACACCACTATTTTCTCCAGAAGAGAGATGAGAAGAGCCTCTGAGTAGCACAGTAACTGTCATTGATTAACCCTAGCCAGCAGCTGAGCACCACACAGCTCCCCCAGTGGGATGGGGGAGAGAATCAGAAGAGTAAAAGTGAGAAAACTCTTGGCTTGAGATAAAGACAGTTTAATAGGTAATGCAAAAATGCAAGCAAAGCAAAACAAGGAATTAATTCATCAGTCCCCATAGGCAGGCAGGTGTTCAGCCATCTCCAAGAAAGCAGGGCTTCGCCATGTGTAATGGTGACTTGGGAAGACAAATGCCATCACTCTGCATGTGTGACACAGCCCCATACCAGCTACTATAAAGAAAATTAACTCTATCCTACAAGCACAGAAACAAAACCAAGCCCCAATTTTTATTTTATAGAGATAGAAACTTGAACTCTTCACTCTTCATGATAAAGGCATCCAAAGACCCTTGGATTTTATCAGAACGCTATTTGATATCCTCAAGCAACCTCGTATCTAGAGACTGTTTATCAACTCAAGCAGTACTATGTGCTGTGCTTAGCTGCTGGGCTTAGGTTTCTGCGTATTCAGGCCAAACTGACAGATGTATTAGATAGTATTCTGGAATTCCAGGTCAGTGTTCTCATGAGAAGTGTGGTTGAGCAGACTGAGGCCAAAAGAGTTCAAATTGAGTGCAGCTCCACCTTATTTTCATCAAAGCTGCATGACACACTGGACTCAAGACCCAAACCAGTGTTCTTCTTTCCCACTGTCCAATTTTTGTAAGAAAAAGAGAGTCCCTGCAATGGTCTCTCAGCAAAATCCATGAGATTTCCTCTTCATAAGGCAGTGAGATGCCTTGATGCTTTAAATCATCTCTTGAGGCACCTGTATTTCTACTTTAGTGTAGAGGGAACAAAACAAAGCTCCTGACTTACCTGTCTTGTTTGAATACCAAAAGTTAGGCAGAAGCTGTTTGTGTTTACTTTCAACTTGAATGGAACTATAAGAGGTTCATTTAGTGAAGGGATGGGAAGATACTTCCTGAGCTGGCTATGTAAGGGTGTTTTAGCTCTTCTTACAGGAGCTAATAGCTGGTTGTATCTTTTGTTTGCCATGTCTCTTCCTATCCTTCTCACTCTGGCTGAAAGGTCTGCTTGTACCAGGTCTTATTGTCCTGAAGCAGAGTTTGCCAGTTATGTCATTTCAATAAATTGCACATGCTTTTCTCTGTTTTTACCTTCTGTTCCTTTGCTTTTGAAGGATTAGCTGAAGAGTGAGAGCTGCCAAAATTGCAACTGTGCAGTATTTCCTGGCCTGGCAAGTTTGACATTTCTCCCTAACTGGCAATGGCATGAATAGCTGAATGATAATGTGGTTGTTGCTTTTTAAGCCTTTCCCACACCTGTCTTGGTTCGTCTGCAGAGATTTCATGTTCTTTTTTAAATTACTAAAATGGAAACATTTCCAAAATAGTAGATGAAAAATATGCCTTTTCCTTTGCACTGGTAAGGTACAGGCCAATTAAAATAATCTTTTACTGGAACTGATCAAAGGCCTTTACATAGGGGAAAAGAATCATAATATGTATATATCAGTCCAGAGCTGAGATTAGGCCTGAGTTAATCTAAAAGTTTCTGGGAACCCGAAATCTTGGATTTTCCAAAGGGAAGATATTTAAAAAAACATACAGCTCAATCACATAATTGAAGCACCAGGGCTCTGAGACATGTACCTGTCTCCTAAGGAACTTACTTTTATACCTAAATATGTTGCCGGACATTAACAGTTTTTCCACCTTCTGAACTTAGTGAGAAAGAATACTGTGGCTTGTGATTTGAATACCAAAGTTGCAAGTTGACAGAGTACAGACAGTTATAAGTTGAGAAGTTTAGGATACATTTGTTCTATTGTCCCATTCTACACTGGGTGACTAGAAGAAACCACTGATAATAGCAACCTATATCTGTAAGTCTCCAGAGTGCCTTGCAGAGGTAACAAGTGTCTCCTGTGGAGACCTCTGCAACTCAAAATATATGGTAGTAATTAAATTACTGCTAATTAAGTTTGATAATCCAAAGACTCAAACACTAACCAGCTGAAACAGGAAATATCAAAAAAAGGAAAAACCTTTTCTGTAACTTTTATGGTTTTCATCTCATAATTGCCTAACTTGCACTGAGAATTTCTTTCTGTCACATCTCCCATTGCATTTGAATTTGTTATTCTTGGTTTTCTTTTCCTTGGGGCAATTTTGTTTGCAGTTGCTGTTTGCTTACAGGATTGGAAATAAAAAAAATTCACTGCCTGTCATAAAACAATTTACCTGAGAGAAAACAATAACAGCACTGAGGCGACTGTACAGTTACATTTCTTGGTAAATATGTGCTTTTGTTTTTGCAATTTCCTTTCTCACAGCCCTTGACAGCCTCTAATTTGAGAGGATAAATTCCATCTTGCTCCAAAGCAGGATACATCAGTTAGACTTATAAAGGTAGTTGTATTAGCAGTGGTGAATATCATAGAAGAGAGATAAATCTGGAATCAATAATGGTAATAATCTGTCATTTAATTTTTTTTTTTTTAATGGCCACAAAATTGATATTTTACAATTTTTCCTCCAAGTCTTGAAACCACAAACCAAGATTTTTAAAAGCAAGCAACCGAACTTAGTTTGTATGGAACACATTTTAACGACGTCTGGGAAGGTCATCTTAGTTTTATTAAATATGTATTTTAAATAGATCTTATTGATCTTAACTGTGCTGCCTAACAATTTTCCTCTTGTGGCCTTCTCTCAGTTATCTGCAAGTTCAGCCTCTGGATTTGTATGTGTTGTTGTCAGCTGACCAATGTTTGTAATTTATGAAGTATTCTTATTACTTCATGGATTCTTTCATCTCTACAATGAATCTTTAAAAATTAGTAGGTCATCTTGATTTTTATTTTGTAGCACTTGAAAAAATAGTAACATTGTAACATGCTCTCACTCATGCTTTTTTGCTAAATTCACATCAACAATCAATTTGTTTTGTAATTGTTTCTAGCTTTCTGGAATTGCTTCTTTAAAAGCACTGTAGTTTAGACTATCTTTTGCTTGCACTTAAGAAATGCAGTAGGGTGATTGGTTTTACCTCAACTGTCACAGTTTTTTAGCTCTAGGAGGAATTAATCTTTATATCTCAAGGTAAAGCTTAATATAGATTTCCTAGCACATTGGATGCAACCCTTGTGATTTAGGAGATTATCTTCTGGACTAGCACCAGTCTTTTAAAGTACACATTTCATATCTTAGCCCTGCTTGTTAATGCAACATTTTTCTCTAGGTAGAAACTATAAATTGATACTAAGAACCCAGGCTTCCTTTGCTTTTTCTGGTTTTGTGGTCTGTAAAAAACGTCATTTATATCCCATCTCATGCTTTACCTGTTATCATATTGAGCGTCCAAAATCACTTTCATATTATTTTTCAGTGAATCAGAGAAAGGTAATTCCATTTTTTACAGTTTACTCGAATGCAAGTAACATATTTTGAAAATCTCTAGCTTCTGTTTATGAAACAGATACAGAATCTACCCCTGCAGTTGTTCTATAATGCAACATCTTTTTCGCATTAGGTATTTTTCCATGTCTTTTGTACTTGAGGATGATAAACAGTAACTTATATCTAATAAATGTCAGACAGGAGGTGTGCCAAATCTTCAACAGCAAACTGCAGTGAAGCACACAGCCTAAAAGCTGCAATATATTGTTTGGATTCACAGGCTAGCAAGGACTGTTAGATTTGTCCTGACCCTTTTATGCTAATATTTTTGGTGGAAATGAAACTCTTTAGGTTAAACCAGGTACTCAGTTTACTCACTCATCCTCAGCTTCCTCAGACTTGTGTTTTATTTAGAACACTCTTGGAATTAGAAAATTTAAATTCTCAGAGCTCTCACGTTATACCTTGCTGAAACAAAACCAGTATGGACAATAAATATTAGTCAGTTATTTATGGAGACAATAAGAATTCACATTCTACTCAAAAATTACTTCCCTTTGTAGCCAGGAAATGGTGCCATCTTCCTATGCAGTTGAGTGTTTAAAGCTCAGGAATGTGTTTTTCTCTTATTGGCTTCTCTCCATAGCAAAGCAGCATGGTTTACATATCTGAATGTATTTGGTGCCATATACTCCACAGGTCAGTAAAGAGTAGAGGTGAATTTCAGGGTTGCTGGAAGGATATCTGAGGATCTACCTGAATAGAACCGCTCCAAGGGTAGAACTTTTTTCTTTCTTTTTTTTTTTTTTTTTCCTCTGCACATTGTCATTTAAAAATGCATCCTGGTATGAAAATAACAGACCTGTTTTTTGCAAATGTGCACAGGGACTTTTTTTTCTCAGTTGGTGTGGTATTATCACATCCCCACTGTTTTCATTCTTCACAGTAGACATTTTTAAAATCCAACTTAAAAATAAAATCTCTTGGCTGCAGCAAGGGAGGGTTTATCACATATTAATTTTATATGCTTGCTCTGAGAGATTTTGTTGTTTTATTGCTTTTTCACAACACTTTAAATGTTCAGTATTCATAACCCATTTTAGAAATTATCATCAGAGGATATTAGTCTTACCCGTGAAGGACGGGTGATATACATTTTTACAGCTTATTAAGCTCCTAGATTTACCCTCAACACATACACAAAGTCTGCTTGAAATATTGGCCTCCTACACAGCTACATTCAAATTACCGTGTAGATGGTCCCACTGGGGTTCTTGTTTTGTACCCTGCAACTATCAAGATTCACTGTGCCAGTGAGGATCCTAATGATAGCTGAGAGTCCCGAAACTTTTGGTTTTCATGGCAACCACACAGTCTGTTGTACAATAACTACTGCTTTGTCACTTATTTAAAGTTGAGCTTTGAAAACAGTTGGCAGTGGAAAAGCATCTTTTTATGCCTTCTCTCTACAGAGCTGATATTCTTGCCTGATGCATTTTGTCAGTGCACAAGATACATCTCTTTCCATGAAGTTAATTGGCAGGGGGCTTTCAGCTATATTAATGGCTATGTGATTAGCTTGCTGTTCATGGCACTGTGATAACGAGAGTTTCCTTCAGGGGAACACTGATCTGATCCTCAGCTTGCATACCTCAGAGCCTTCAGCTGAAGCTTATGAAGGTTATTGTCAGAGGTGAGGAGAGGTATAATGTCAGCAAGAAAAATACCTATTAGCTGCAGATATCCAATTAGGTATCAGCTAGGTGGGGCTGAACACAGTCATTTGTGGGAGGATGCTACGAAGAGAAGAAGCCTTTTACAAACACTCCTCTCAAAGGTCTCGTCTGTCCCAATTGCTCTGGACCACAGTCCCAGAAAGGTACTGGGGCAGGAGCTTTTGATACTGGTGGCAAAAACCCCAATCTGGGTTTCTTGACTGTTACCCTACAAAGAGTGTTAATTTATATGGAACTGTGTAAAATACCTAACTTGCATGTGCTACTCCAAATGGCAATAAGAGCTGAGCTGCTGCGTGCTGACAGCCATGAAAATGACCCAATAACTTTTAGCTAGCTTCAGGTCAGACCCAGGATATTCATTTTTGCTACAGTCTTTAGGACATGATTCTGAAAAAGCACACAAACGCACGCCGAACTTTAACAACTAAGCGTGCTCCCGCTGAACAGGGATGCGGTCGTGAGTCGGGGTGTGGCCAATTGTTATGATACCGTTATTAATAAGAAGTCTGCTGCAGATGTGGCTCTGCACTGGTAGTGAGTAGGGTGGTGGTATAGATCCTTACGTTTTGTAAATGGACTGATGGGAGAACTTTCTGGATGAATGGCTTTCTCGGATGTGACAGACATGGAAGTAGTTTCAGGAGGGTGACCTACTCTAGGGTGGACCTCAATATAGTGGACATTTTTCTTGACAAGTGTGATGAGAAGGGAATTAGACCTATTTCCTTTTTTTCTTTTTTTTGCATTCACAACTAACAGATTTATTCAACAGGCAGCATCTGGTATGTTTCTGTGTCCTCATGGTACCATAAAAATCCCTGAAAGATGAAGTAGTCATTAGAATCCCTTTTATCTGGGTGAGAAATCAAAGTGTTTTAAGACAAGAGAAAAGCAGTTAGATCACCTAATCTGACCTTCTGGGTATTGCATGTATGTTGCATTTCACTCAGATGTCATTATGTAAAAGTTAAATATTTAAATTATATTACTGAACGTTCAGGGTACTGAACAGCGTGTCGTATGCAGGAAGCAGACAGATTAACCTTGCTGCTATTTCTGGTTTTGAAGGGATATAGCATTAAAAAAACCCCAAACAACCAACAGACAAAACCCCCCAATGATCAATATAATCCTGAGCTGGTCAACAAACCAAGTGTCAAGACAGCAAATTTGCTATACTCCCTTGTAGCAGATGTTCATCCCACCTGGTGTCTCAGCTCCAGTTGTGACCAAGCACTTCAAAAAAAAAAAAGAAGGGAAAAAAATCCTGGAATAACAACTCCCTCACCTAGTGCCTCTGCATCAGAATATGCTCTTGGCCTTCTGTGGACTGTCCTGGCATGGTGCAGACATACCTGACAGTACCACCAACCAACATCACCTCCAGTGAGCAATTATTACTCAGTAAGAGCTCAGTTACTGCTCCATCAGCCTTTTGAGCAGCTGCAGGTTCTAGTGGTAACTAACTCTTGTAGCTGCCTTTGAATGACTGCCCTTTTTCTTCCTGCACTTGATCTGACCTACACGTTTTCTTTTGTTTTGCTAAAAATAGGTGGTCTAGAGCTTTCAGCAAAATGAAGTGACCTGTTCAGAGACAAACTGAAATGTTAAAGAGTGCATTTGCCTTTTAGCAAACCAAATACACATCAAATCAATTCTCTTAATAAAGGCTAAATAGCATTTTACTGTGCTAACCAGGGAGTTCCAAGCTTCTGTTGTCTCATACAACATTTTGTTGCTTTGAGAATGGTTTTCTTCATAAAAGAAAACAGCATTGTTTAGGAGTTGTTAGGCATTAAAATACTCAGCCAGGGTGGTGTTTTAGACGTCACACACAATGATGGAACAAGAGCAATTGGAACAGGAAAAGTAATTTTCAATTTCAATGTCTACATTGAGCAATTAGGAGAGAATTAGATTGGCATGGACATAACCAAGAAATGTCAATAGGTAACAAGTATCAAGTGATCCACAGTAACACTGTAATTCGGGTTAGTCTTTAAGTATATGTGCTTGCTCTCTCCCTAGCTTCTTCATCCATAATTTTTAAATCATTGGTGGGATGAAGAGACACAGAGAGACCTTAGAAAAATATGAGGACTCCTCCAGTCTCAAGATTTGGGGTTTCATGATGAAATAGTGAAAGTATGTTATTCAGGAGGCTAGGTGCCATTCTCAAGTGGAGAACACAAACACAGCTGCTGCTCTGAAGAATACACAGCCTACATTGATTTGACAGAAGAGGGAGGGAGCCAGGAGGTGTGTGGGGGTTAAAAGGAGATCAAGGCAGAGCCAGAAATAGATGTAGCTTCTATACAGTACTATATTTCCAGACATAAGTTGTAGGATGGACTGGGTGTAGGTCCAGATGAACATTTTCAGTCTGGAGTTTTGGACCTGTCAGTGTCTGAAGTATTGCCCCACATTCCTGTTTTATTCCCTTTATGAGTGTAGTGTGAATTAACAGGAAAGGCAATTACAGTCTCTGAATGTACTTGTTGGTTTACACCTTTGCTTCTTATTTACATGATGTTTTGAACAGCTGCTTTGGGAAGAGGCTTTCATGTGTGGAATTTCCCCTAATGCTGTTACTTGAAAGTTTGAAGTGCTGCTGCAATATTTTAACAAAACCTCTCAGCAGGGGAACTTCCAATGCCATTCAGTTCCTCTTGCTGTCTCATCTAAGTTTAAAAGAGGCACAGATATAGTTTTTCAATTGCATTTTGGAGGGCTCAGTCCTGGGATTATGGCTAACCAGGAAGTTGTTTTTCCCATTGACAACAGTAGTGTTTTGGTCCCAGTAGATTTCCAGATATGACATAAGAGTTGTATTTTCTTTGGAGTCTTCCTTGCTGGCCCTTTGGATTGCATCTCTTGCTGTGATCTAAGCAACAGTTCTAGCTGCTCAGTTTTCTCAAAACATTAACACAAATCCTGGAGGAAATTATAAATCTCTGGCTGAGGAGGAGTTGGTCTTTCTTTCTGCTTCCCTTGCATTACTTATCTGCTGTCTCGGGAAAATAGGTATCCTGTCTCCAGGGACTGGATTCCTCAGAAGGGGCCATTTCCTGGGTACCTATGCCTGTTATTGATTATTGCATGTTTTGTTTTTCATTTGCATTTGATTTGCATGTGTCTTTCTGGTATACAGTCAGTAGCATCAACATTGACTTTAAATCAATTCCCTGACGTTAACAATGGCTGTAATTGATTTTCAAAAAGCAATTATCTTTGTTGTGGAAAAAGTCCAGATATAATTCACGTTAAAATACGCTGAAACCTATAAGCCAAACCATTGGAAGTCTGAGTGTTTCAGCAAGATCAACCCTCCAGTTTTAAGTGTATGTCCCTGCAAGATGAAAGGCACTTTCACAGAGCCGTGAAGTAGAAAATGAAAGTACAGCAATTAATTTTAGAAGTTAGGTGTGTTGTGTTGGGAATACACAGATAGGTTTGCATGTGATTAGATCCTTCCATGAACAATGAAGCATCACCTCTCTACAGAACTGAACATCATGCTTTACGAAGGGCAGGTGAATTTTAAATCAATTAGTTTTTCCTCTACGCTGTATTTGCAGGTGGGTTTTGAGGCAGAAATAATAATGGGCACAAAGTGCTGATACCTAGTGATATGGAAATCATGTATTTTTACACTCTTCTGGGTCCTAAATGTTCCCATTTCATTATTAAAAGTAAACCAGTTTAGATTCTATATTGTAAATATATGTTTGCGTGCAGTTGTAAACTTCAGAATTACTCCCAAAGAAAACAGAAAATACTTCTGGGAGAACTTGTGTGAAAAGTTCTAAACCTTAGAATTTTCCTTAGGTCACTAGGGAAATGTAATATCCCACTCTTCCTTTGGAATTCAGGTTTGAGCTTAATTGCCAGTAGAATTAAATATGTGTCTTAAAAATTGATTCAAGGAAGCAAAGAAAAAAAAATATAGGACTTTTGTCTTATGACTGATGAATTACTTTTTCTTTTTTCTTTTTTTGTCATTAAAAATAAGTATCTGCATGACTCTCAAGCTTCTGGTGGGTTTATGGTCAAGCAGCGTCCCTTTATTTTAGAATGTCAAGATCTGTTTAACCTCAAGATGGTGCTAGATGGTAAAGTTGGGTGTGACAACAACTATTGCTTGTAATTTAAATTTTTGCAGAATGAAAACCCATCAATAATGTGTAATTTGTTAATAGCCAGTAAGAAAGGATAAAGAGTGCATCAATTTTATAGATTAATATGTTTATCTACCTGAGCAAGGCATGATTTGATTTGAAAATATATTGATTATATCAATGTCTCAGAATAAAATAGTGCTCAGGAAGAAACAGAGCACATATAAGTCATCAGAAGAACAGTGAGAGGGGATATACAATCTGCAGTTTGGCAGCTTACCTCGTTATTAGAAGCAGACTGTCTGGGATTAATAAGCCTGTCATTCTGGCAAGTTAAAGTAATTGAAACCCGTCAGATAAAGTGTAAATACTTAAAGTTCTTGAAGGACTTAAAGAATGTGAACTCTTTCATTCAAAATAAATAATATGTAGAACTACTCCAATCATTCCAAATCAAGCAATTTTCATGCTAGAGGATTGTTACCCAGAGTGTGGCTGTAGCGTTTAAGCAATAACAGTGCTATGAAACTGGTAAAATCCTGCTGGTGCAAATACAGAGCTGTCCCATTGTTCCCATTCGTGGCCCAGCAGGGAAATGAGCTGCGCTGATACGGCACTACCATTGTTCTGCCAACTTTCTTAGCACAAGCAGTTGTGTAGGTGATATAACTGCAGGATGGAAAGCACAGGCTGCTGCTGGGGTTTTTTCCCTTCAGTTATGGCACTAGCTCTGATTTTCTAGTACAGCCAAACAGCATCCGGATGACCAGAAATTCAGCTTCCTTCCTTGTGAAACAGTTAAGGGAAAGGTTTTCAAAGGAGGCCATGACAATTTTGTTACTGTTTATCGCAAAAAAACAGCGCTAATTTGTATAAACTGCTTGTAACTCCATGTGATGGTTGCTAAAACTGACTTACTCACTTTGAAAAAATCTTTTCCCAGAATGAGATGTAGGTCTGCTGGAAGCTCCTTGTCCTTAGGCGTATCTCCTGTGATCCGTGGTTGTTAGAAAGCAGGGAATCTGCCTTCTCCACACCACATATTTTTGTTGTTGTTTTTATTTTGGTTTTGCTTTTTGCTTTAATGCTTGCTTTTTGGCAACAAAATTTAATGTTTTAGAAAAACTGCAAAATGGGAATGATTTATGTGTCAAGTTAATATATTTTGTACCAGAAAGGTCTTTCAAAAAGATGGCTGTTTAATGTATAATCTTATAAATGAATCAGCAAAATAATATGAGGATTGGGGAGTTGCAGTGACAAGAAGCTTTTTATTAAATTTAATTTAATTTTATTTTGAATTTTTGGATTTTTTATTTTCACAGGCATTTGTCTTGATATCTTTCAAAGCTTTTATAATTGTTTAATGCAAGCAATTACTGAATCAGCCAAGACAGTGTTACAGAAATGTGAAAAACTCTGGCGTTGAAAAGGGCTGCTTGATCTCCTGAAAAAATTGGAAATTCGCCACCATTCCTTTGTAATCTTAAGAAAAAAAAAAAAGAAAGGAGGTTTTACAGTATTTCTCATCTGCAAACCTGGAGTGATATCAATGAATACACTGCTGCCTATGCTGCTCAAAGTCTTAGTTTCTTTGTTGCTTATATAATGCATTTCTTGGAGAGAAAGAATGTAGTTGTTTAGCTTTTTAAAGCAGGGAAATAGAAACGAGACTGTGTGCCCTACCCACAGATTTCTATCAGATACAGATTAAAGTATAAATAGCCTAGGAGACTGTGCCCTCTTAAATGATGATCCTGAGGTTAGTGGGGCTTTTCGAGAAGATTTTTCTTGTCTAGACAGTGATAAAGAAACTGGAAGTTGATTTAAGTTCTTATTATAGGGAACGTAATTCTACATCACTCATATTCAGTATTTAAGGAAGGTATTTTATATATAATTTTAGAAAGCTATTCAAAAGGAAATATCATATTCGTCATTCCAGCTATCTGAAAATCTATTTAAAAAAGTATTTCAAAAGAAAAATAAATGACATTTTTTAGAACAGTGGGGAAATAAACATACTATGCTTTTTTTTTTCATTGGATTAATTTCCAAAGTGACATTCCAGCTGACAGGAGAAAGCTAGTAATAAAATTCATGCTTACATGGTTCAGGATTAATCAAAGGGAGAGCTAGGGTAAGATTGTTTAGCTAAAAGTCATTTTAAGCCACAAGTACATAAGGATAGATGATTAATTATGTTGTCCACTTTGGGCAATGACTGTGCAAGACAAATTGCATTTGAACTTGGCCACAGAAGTGTTTAAAAACCAAAAGCACTGAGTGGCAATAAAAACCAATACAATATTTACTTCCTCTCAAAGCATTGTGTATTGACATGGGGAAATTATTCCCTTTGGCTTCATAGAGGAATTTAGGAGAAAGTTGCCTATAGATATCGATCCTGACATCGGATCCTTCCAGTAACAGTCTCAGAGGTGCAGCTCGCTGAGATGTAGAGGCTGAGTGTTTGCAGTGACCTCTGCCACACAAAGATCATAGTCAGCATCTGGATCTCCATATGGAGGATAAAACTTTTTGTATTACAAAAAAGCTTTCCAACAACTATTTTGGCAGGGACAATCATAAAGAGAGTGTTTGAGCATCTTATTACACTGTTAAAATATTCCCATCAGGAAGTTAAACTAATTAACTCCTCTCTTATGCATACCTTGGTGATATTTTTACATTTCCCAGGGCACATAACCAGTCACAAGAAAAGGAAAATGTCACCTTCCAATAGTGACTCCATAGCAGGTGCTGGAGGACGTTCTTAAAGCAAAGTGTTTTGTGTGCTGCTGTTTTCTGATGAGGTTAGAACAAAAGATCATGGTCTCACCTGACATCTTTGCTTCAACTTGGTGTGTATCTCTTATTTGTCTATTTTTAAAAAAATCTTACTTCTTTATGCTCTTGATACAATGGTTGCCTATTCTGTTTGTGTTCTCTGATGGACAGGAAGAAAAAAAAAAAATTCAGTATTGAGATATACAGAGCTACTGGAGAGTCCAGCAAAAGACCTCTGAGATGATTAAGGGCTGGAGCACCTCACACACGTGTAAAGGCTGAGAGAGCTGGTACTGCCCAGCCTGGAGAAGAGAAGGGTCAATGGGGATCTCACCAACATGTACAAATATCTGAAGGTAGGATGTAAAGATGACAGAGCCAGGCTCTTTCCAGTGGTGATTTCTATTTTAAAATGTCCACTTTTCTCAGTGACAGAACCACAGGCTATAGGCACACACTGAAACAAGGAGGTTCCCTCTGAACATCAGGAAACACTTTTCTACTGTGAGGGTGAGTGACTGAGCACTGGCACAAGCTGCTGAGAGAGGCTGTGGAACCTCCATCCTTGGAGACATCCAAAACCTGTCTGTACATGGTCCTGGGCAGCTCTAGATGATCCTGCCTGAGCAGGAGGGTTGGATGGGATGACCTGCAGAGGTACCTTCCAACCTCAACCATTCTGTGAGTCTGTAACACTGCTGTTCCATGTTCTTGATGTCATCTGTGGCTGTAAAGCAATGATGTGAGAATAAAAGACTTGGATCTCTTTAGCCTTGAACAAAACCTACTAACCTGCTTGCTTTCTTTTTTGTTAGGGTTTAATTTCTTCGATTTCTCTGTGAAAACAAGGCCTAAGAGAAACACCCTTTGGAATAAAATGGGTTTCAGCAATTAACGTTGGTCAAGTAGAGCAGGACATGATTTAGGTAAGTAAAGAAGGACAAAACACAATACCAGTGTCTGTATGCAAACTCATCCTCTGATGATAACTTCTGCCATTTATAGTATTCCTCATAAATAATATATATATTTAAAGTATTCTTCCTATATTCTGTCATTTATAGTATTCTTCCTAAGTCCTAAAAAGGGAGTACCTTTTTTTTTTAAAGTACTGTCAATATATTGTGGAAACCACCGGTGACAAGGGAGAACAAGGACCGTTGTCTTTATCTGCCTCATGCTTCTAAATGAGACCTTTTCAGTGAATTGGAATCCAAAATGGCCTGTGTGTCAGTCAAGGTTTGTTTTTTTTTTTTTTGAGCTTGTCTGATGCACGCAATGAAAATACTGTATTAAATGCAATTCAGCATAATCTCTCTAACTTAAGATGTAGACAATTATGACAGATTAAGCACAGATAATAGCTGTGAACCTGATTCTTTATTGCCTGGATCAGCGATGCTGGAAGAATAAATGGAAGGCATAAATGAAATAATCTGTTGCTGGGCAGTTGAAGAACACACTAAATCACCTGGCTAACCAAGAATGAAGATTATGTTTTTGAACTGACAGAAAAAATCATGGCTAAGGTCACTGTAGATTTATTACCCCAAGGAACATTATAATAAGCTGGGTTGTCTTTTATTATAATTAAGTAAAAGAAGCCTCAATCTTTGGCTGAATCTGTGTTGCAAGCACACAAATTTCTACTAGAATTAATTAGATGACAATGTCATCTGATCAGATTGGTGGAACCCTATTGAACTGCATGAGCTATATGTTTTCAAAACAGGAAGTAAAGATTTTGACAGCATTTCCTTGTCTGGCTTTTAGGAAATTCCACAGCTGGATAACTTCATGTTCCAAAGCCAGGATGAGCACAGGGCTTGGGTTTAGGATTTTTTTTTGTTTGTTTGGTTTTTTCCCCAAAAGCAGTTTTTGTGAGAGGAAAGAAATTCTGGATGATACATATATAATGTTTCACCTTCTATTTTAAAATGTCTAGACTATTCAGCAGACATTAAATTCAATGAACTTTACCATATAGTTAATGAAAGAAATAGAAACATATCCTGAAAGTATTTAAAACTGTTATTCAAATGTTTATAATTTAAAAAATGCACTTTTGTAAAAAAACATATGTAAATGAAATTTCAATTCCTGTGAAGATACCTTTGTTACTAAAATAATTTAGATGAAAACAGTTGTAAGTTCTGTTCAAGACTATATCTTCCTGTGGGACTCTGCCAGTTGGGAAAACCTACACCCAGATTTATCCCATGAGACTTTAACAGTTTCCTTAATGTGCTGGGCAAGGAGTCTCTCTGCTGGTATGGCCAATGCAGAAAGATAAGCAGCACCAGGGAGGCTGCATCTCATGTGGTAATGTCTTTTCTCTCTGTTGATAAGAGTGCCAAGGAATTTAGGCCTCCAGTGCTTCAAAGATTCACAAACCAGAGGCAATTAAGTAACTGAGTGAAGGACCTGTGGTTTATTCCTGACCTAACAAAGATTATTTCAAGTCTTGGTCATTATAAATAAGGCTATTTATGTGAAGCGTAAAAGGATCTTCTCGCAGCCAGGTACCTTGCTCTGTTCTGCCTGAGAAAGCGATTTCCAGTGCAATTCAAGCTGGTCATTTAATTTACACCGTAAAATTGTGCTTGAAAAATGAAACTGAAAGCATCTGATTTAGTCACTCCTATGGGGATCCCTGGACAGCCATAGAAACAACAGAGAGAAAAGGATTTCATACCAAATCCTTATTTTCTGTCATCAAATGCATTCAGAATTACAGTGTAATAATTCAGACAGATTGAGGAGCTTCATGGATGTTTTTAAGTTATATATATTGCCTACGGATTTTCAGCTCAGTGAATTTGAGTGTGTAATAGCCTGTGATGAAACATGCAGGCCTATCAGTGCCCCTGGAGAAGGTTCTGGAGCCATTTCGCACTCTGTGCTGAGCAGGGTCTATTAAAAGGAGATCCTGCCAAGCCAAGTCCCCAGGACTTAAATTCCCAGCCAGGGTTTGAAGCTATTCAGGGTGTTACTAATAATGGAAACATCATTATCTGCAGCCAAACTCATTTACATTCTATATTTTGAAAGAAGGGAATTGGGATTAGTTGGAGAAGACTGTTCTTCCTCCCAGCCTAAGGGGTGAGCACTGGGGTAATGAGGTGTTACCCCAGAGACTTTCTGGTTCTCACATTTATTGATTGTCAGTCTGAATGGATGACATACAGTTACAGATGTGAACTTGAAAGAAATCTACCCTTGAGTGTTTTGACAGCCTTACATGCATCTTGTTTAGAGTTTAAGAATTTAATAGCCATAGTTATAAAATCAGCATACCAGAATTTGTATGTTTTAGGTGAGTAGGACGTTGAAGTGGTAGTAGCATGCATGGTGTCTTTGGGCAGGACGGTTTCCTTACTGCAAGGTTAATTCGTTAGCACCAGTCCTGCTGATTCTGGGTGGGTTAGTTGGTTTGTTTATTTGTTTTGTGTGTGGTTTTTTTTTTTTAATGTGATTATCTCAATTTTCTGTTAAATAGGGATAGGGATTTTGATTTTCTCTAAGTTATTGTAAGACTTAGATCAATCAACATCGAGAAGGTAAATGGTGAAATCAGAATTACGGCAAGAATTTGGATTCTTGAATGGTTTTGTAACATGACGAGGCAGTCAGAGGAACCATGGCCATGCATTTCTAGAACTGAGCCTGCAAATGTTTCCAAAAGTTGACTTACTTTGAGTCGAGGTTATTTGGCTCACAGTAGACTGAGTGGCTGCAATTTTGTGGCTTACATTATGCTCAAAGTCACACTAGATGGCAATAATGGTCCCCACAGGCTTACAGAAGGACCCACAGAACATGGATTCATTTTCTACTTTGTAAAGTGAAACCCACCTTTTACTGTCCAGCTCTGCCTTTCTCGCAGAAGTAAGTTTTGTTTCCTCCCCATCTATTGTCAAAAGATAAATGTGAAGTCAGTGGCTTCATTTTCTACAGGAACACTGTTTAAAGCACTAATCTGAGAACCAGCAGCCCTGTTAAATTCTTGTTCACATACATTCCTCTGTTATCTCCAGAAATAAAGCATTGGCCATGGGAAATACTATCTCAGATCCTTAGATGGCCAGTACTATTCTATCTGTCTCCGATGACCCCAGTGCCAGAATGATTTCAAATATCATCCACAGTGAGCTAATACTGGCAAAGAGATTTCAAATACCAGCCAGCCTTTGCTATTTACACCCGAGTAGTTTCAAATATCAGCACTACTGTAGCCTCATAAATTAGCAGCACATTATATCTTTTCATTACAGATGTGACAATGTCATCCAAGAAAGTTAATGACTCGGGCACCAGCAAATGGTCTTGCAGGTACCAAATGTTCAGCAGATCACAGTATTCCATTTATAGCACAAAAGATGATCTAAAATGTCACCATAGCCCTGGAGAAAACAAGGTATGGCATCCAAACATGCTGGAGGCTATGTCAGTGAGAAAAGAGTTTCTCTTGCTAGCTCAAGTAGTTGTGCTCATCTATTACATTACATGTTGTCTTCAGCAACTCTATGGTTTTATGTAATAATACATGGTAATTTTCTCATGATGGTCATTGGTAGTCAGGACCAGAAGAGTGGTGTGTTTTTTGAGTGTTTCAATTCTCGCTACAAATCTTAGTAACTCTTGCTGCCTCTCTGTGATATTGCTCTTGTTTAAGTAACTCAGAAACACACCTATTGAGATGAAGAGAGGGAAAAGAGTTTGTCCAGGGTTACCTCCATGGCATAGAGACCGGAGTACCTAAGCTCTCCGTTTGCTGACCTTCTTGTTACAAGGATGCTGTTTCCAAAAAAACAAAGGAATTTTGCATGTCTTCCTGTGAGGTATCTGAGGCCCTGTAGCATACTTACATGATACAATTTCATGTGAAGTTTTACAGCAAAGCTTCCTAAGAAAGTTCTGTGGCATTCCTATCATGTGTACCTAGAGTATGGGGATGAGCTGTTTCACGTAGGAGACCGGAATACTATGAAGCAGCCTTAAACAAAGAAAGAAGTTTGTAATGCCCGAGTGTTTTCACAAGTTTGAGCTTTCTCTATCACATTGACTCAGGTTTAGCTTCCTAGGAGCAAATTCTAGATGAGTTCTGGATGGCTATGACATATTTTCACTATTTTGTGTAGGGAGTTACACTTGTTAAGATGGCAGGGAAACATTGTCTGGTTTAGACTTCCTTTGCTAAAGCAAGTTCTTAATGTTTATTTACACTTAGTGTACACTTTCACCTAGTTTCACTTCACTACAAATACATCTCTGGATGTGGCATCAGAAGGCTTTCCAGCTGGAATGGAGGGAGAAGAGAGAGGGAGCTTTGCTCCTGCCAGGCTTGTGGCAGGGACATAATTCCTGAAGTCCCCAGAGCTGCTCTCAATAGTTTTGGCTAGATGCACTTGGGACTGGAAGCCTGTCAGCAGTGTTATATTATGCAGCCCATCGCACCTGCATAAGAACTCTGCTTGCAGAACCAGCTCACTTAGTGGCCAAGTTTCAGTCTTCCCAGGACACCTGATAGGTGCCCCGGAAATACAGACTGCCTGGGCAAAAAGGAAATGTCTGACTCTAGGCCCTTGGATTGCTGCATTTCCCCAAAATGTGCCCAAAATACGGCATAGACTGTATTGTCCAGCTGAGTTCCTGCTTGCTCAGACTTTTTTTTACAGTCTCTACCTCCCATTGTCTTCAGTGCCCAAGAATAAACCTGTATGGATAGACTTAAAAAGAAAAAAAGGAGAGGAAAGAAGCGAATGCATTAGTCAGAGTTTAACAGTTGCTTTCCAGGAAAATGTCATGTCTTTGCAAACTTGAAAGTTTTCCCTGGATACTGAGTCATTTCTGCACAGATTTATTCTGGGCCATCCAGTCCATGATACTGAGTTGTATTCTTCACATAGTTGCATAAGAAAAAAAAGTTGTGCCGAGTTCATTCAGCATCTTGTGGATGATTCAGGAGAGTATGTGACAATAGCCACAGGTCAGGATAGTTGAGAGTTGGGTTACATTATTACAACTTGCCAGAAACCAGACCAGAGGGCAACATTCAGTATGGCAAAACCAATGCTGGAGATTATTTCATCACAGTTCCTGCACCTAATATATCTTCTGTTCTCCCCTTCATGGAACATAGAGATGCAATTGTCCTAGACAAGTTAAAATCAAAGACTTGAACTATAAATAATCCTTTTGTTGGTAACAGATTGGGAAGAATGGTTCAGTTATATGGATACTATTGCACCTGAAGGGGCAAAGCAGCCTGATCTCCTTCAATGTATGCAAACCTCATTGGGTCTTTGTATTTTTATTCTAGGTTCACAGAGGGAGAATCATGTATATAATTTTAGCAGAAAGTCACCTTGTAAGGAAAAAAAAAAATTCCTAAACATTTGCAGCCTTGCGTGAGAATAGAAATGAAGACCCTGCCAAAGCCTTTTTCTTTCATATATCACTGACCTGACTTTGCTCTCACAGATTCCCCCATTCTGAAAGAAGTCTCTTGATTTCTGAGAGTAGAGGCTGTCTTTGAAATATGCCTTTCTTTGTCTCTCCTCACTGTCACTATGTGTTGTCCAACCTTCAGTCAGGAGCATCAGTTTTAGTTCAGTACTAACATCTGATTCATGCTATAGCTAGTCAATTTTCTTCTTTCTCTTGAGTTTGATGAGCATCCCAGAGGCTGAAGGAGTTGCATTGCCATTCACTCTGCCAGCTTCACTCTGTGCTCAGCCCCAGAATATTCAAGATCATGTGGAAGATGGTCATCATGTGAAGAGGTGAATACTACATACAAAAAGCAGAAAAAATTGTGAAAGTAATTGGAAAACTTATTTTAAAGTGCTATTTAGTGTGATGTATTTTCCATATCAAATGATAAAATCTTGGTTACTGGCATATTCCTCTCTTTTCACATATATTCAGAATCAGCAAAATATAGAGGAAGGTTTCTAAATGAAAACGTGTGAAGCCCAAGTGGATTAGACTGACCAGATGTTGAAAGTCTGGAAAACCTTGCTTAAAATGTGGATTCTGCTGGTGAGATATTTTACATTGCACCCTCTCTCAGAAGGTAGATAGTGGTCAGATTGTGTATGTCCTTTGTACACAGAGATCTCTGTTCACACATCGGGGAGCCATGTGAGAGGTACTGGGTAGGTCGTAGTGGTCTTGACTAAATTGCAGAGTTTATTCAATAATATGGTTCTTCCAAGTCAAGAATAGATTAGAAATGGCTTTCTCACTGTGAGAGAAAGCTTTTCTGCAGACTCATTGCACATTCCTACATGGCAAATGGCACCACAAGATTTTCCAAATCAGGCATCCGACTGGCTGCACCCTGTTAGCTCCTGTAGAAATTATTAGTGTTATTCCACATAAAGGTACCCCAAGGAACAATGTGGATCTCTTCCCTCATGCATTTGGAAAATAGCATTCAGAAAGTCCTGTGGGTAAGAGATGAAATTGGAGATGGTTTCTACCAATTCCTTGAATCTTGTACTCTGGACAGTTTCATTTTGCGTTGGGAATGGCACATGGAGAGTAACCCATCAAGGGGGGTTTATTAGGAGGCAGAAGGGAAGGTAACTCTGCCCTTCAGTGTGTGATGTATTCATATTGGGTCTTGTGATAAGAAAACAGCTGTGCTCACATGCATTATATAACAGAACTGTTCTGGCATCTGTAGTCAAATGATTTCAATCATATCCAAATTTCCCTTTGTACTGTAGTTACAATGAGGATGGTATCTTGCTTTACAGAGATTTAAACCAGCCAGGGAGGCTTCTTTCAAAGCATGTTTACATCCATTGAGTCTACTTGACATCATGGAGCTGTTATAGAAAGTCCTTTATATGATGGAGAATCTAACTCTCTTATATTAGTATAGAAAACCAGATAAAATACAGTAAGTAAATGTTGCAAATTAAATAGCAATAAAAAGAAAAGTAATTGAGGAAAGATTATTTGGCTTTCAGAATTGCCATTGTATTAATACAAGCTGCACTTCAGTTTCTATCCAACATGATCTGAAAATCTCCTGAAACACACTCTGAAAAGGACAATGGCCAATTTTGTAAAAATCCACTAGTATACAGTGAAACACTTTTGAAAGCCTGTCTGTAGAGCAATATCTTATAGTTGTTTCAAGTTATTTTTAGATAAAATAGAATGGCCTCTAGTTACTATGATGCTTGCTTTGTAAAATATTTTGGTGTAATAAGACTTCTTTTATTGTTGAATGTAGACCAATTAAAGGTGAGCTTCCTTAATTTAAAAGGCAGTATGCATATATTGCCACTGATATGATTAAAACAAGCTGATTAGTATTTCTTGCCAACCTGCTTAATATTTGTCAAAAGCACGTTTCTCTGTCAGGTTCAGGAAGACTAAACCAAATCTTAAAGGATGCAACATTTGGTTTAGAACAATTTTGTGACGAATGTGTGACAGTCTACACAATATCCTGGGCTGCGTTTGCACTTGCTGCTTCTACATCATCACTAGGTGGCCATGACAGGCTTTCAGGCACTCAGAGTTTGATTCAGCCAGAGAGCAGAAGTGGTGATTTATGGGAAAGTGATAAAAGAATAAGAGAAGGGAAATTTGAAGGCAGAGAGAATATTTTTCATTAGAGGAATGGAAATTGGGAAAAGTGGAAAAGCTTTTGACCATACAGTCCCATTATCAGGTTTCTGATTTTCCCAGTTGTTTTAACTGCTTTGATATAAGATATGACTCCTCTCCACAGTCCTGCTTTCATAAGTCAAAGTTTATATCATGGCTGTAACAGCAGTGTTACTATTACAGCACTGAGTAAAATATTGCTATGGCATGAGTTGAACAGCACTAAGAGCAACCAGATCAATCTGCAAATGTGGGAATACTAGCGAATAACAGCAGAACTGTGGTTTTATCAGAACGGCTTTGCAAGTGTCGGTGCACGCTTTGCCTGTGAATGGAGCATATTTAGTATGAGAGAAGGCATTTCATTACCTGTTGGAAAACTCAAGTGTGTTTAAGCAGTGGAAAGGATTTTATCTTGAACGCACATTGGTGTCAGGCCGTATGTGCCCACTTGTAACACTGTCAGATCCAAAGGTCTGGTGAAGTGATCTTGCCTGCCAGTTTCCCTCAGAACGTTTCTGTCCTTGACATGTCCTTGTCTCTTCCAGGCCTTTCCTTGCAGACCAGCTACCTCACCATCTGATTTTCTTTGCAGTATTGGAGGAACAGACCTGATGTTCACTTTATCTATGCACTCTCATGTGAAAGTACACATTTCATTGCCTTTATTTGCAGTGGCCAAATACTCTTGTATTTGTTAAAAGCTTGTCATTTTACTGTGCCAAGAGTATCTCCATTTGTGAGATACTTTCATATGTTGTGTATTAATTATGATATTGTCATGGTTTAACCTCAGCTGACAACTAAGCACCACGCAGCCACTCACTCACTCCTCTCCTGGTGGGATGGGGGAGAGAATCCGCAGAGTAAAAGTGAGAAAACTCATGGCTTGAAATAAACACGGTTTAACAGGTAATGCAAAAAACGCATGAACAAGCAAAGCAAAACAAGGAATTCATTCCCCACTTCCCATGGGCAGGCAGGTGTTCAGCCATCTCCAGGAAAGCAGAGCTTCATCATGTGTAACAGTGGCTTGGGAAGACAAATGCCATCACTCTGAATTTCCCCCCCTTCCTCCTTCTTCCCTCAGCTGTATATGCCCCTTCGGTCAGCTGGGGTCAGCTGTCCTGGCTGTGTCTCCTCCCAACACCTTGTGCCCCCCAAGGCCCACTCGCTGGTGGGGTGGGGTGAGAGGCAGCAAAGTCCTTGACTCTGTGTAAGCACTGCTCAGCAGTAACAAAAACATCACTGTGTTATCAACAGTTTCCAGCACAAATCCAAAATGCAGCCCCCAACTAAACTCTATGAAGAAAATTAACTCTATCCCAGTCAAAACCAGCACAGATATCTTAAGTGAAGCATTGTTATTCAACTTCCATTTTCCTTAAACTATCTGCCATGAAAGGTCAAAATAATTCAATTCTGAGACAAGGCATCTGCCAATGATTGGCTCACTGATTTATCCATACATATTGTGCTTTCCCTGACTAATCTACCTATTCAGTGAATTGAAAATAATTGATGGACATCCTATGCCAAGTTTTCAGTAAAATGCACTTGGTTGCAAATATTTTGGCAGAGTGTACAGGAGGGAGAGTTGGAATATATGTAAGAAATTATATCAAATGTCAGTTTGCTTCTGTGAGGCTTCACATAGGATAGATGCTCTTCACAGTGTCAGTTAAAAGCCCTTGGTGCTGTGCAGTGGACCACTGCAGGTATAAATAGTAAAGTCCCAGCCAGACAATTTAGTGTGTGGGAAACTGTTTCTTTTCAAACGCTTGGGAGTGCACAGTAGTTCGCAGTGAGCTTGCTCCCTTTTCAGCCTGCTCTAGTATTGCGGTAGGACATTGGGAAAATCCTTTCACAAGATGAGGATAAGAAAACTGCTGAGAGTTCAGAGATGGTCCTGTATGTGTTAGTTTATATTGCATGTCTCTCTGCCATCCTTGTAAAGACAAGGTGAGCCCTTCTGCCTGTGGTGTAGGGAGTTGTCTCTGCCTGCCAGAAATGTTCCCTTTCCAAATAGGTAGTGCCTCAGCCTCTGAAATTATGTCTAAGCAGCTGTTCTGGCAAACTGGCTGCTCTGCTACTCAGCACCATTAGGAAATGACAAGGAAGTCCTCCACAGTATGTATTTCATGGCAGCAAACCCAAAAAATGTTGGTTTTCTCCCATATCTTATTTTACCAAGCAGGAGATCACATCTATCCAGAGAACAAAACCCGCATAATTTTTATCTAATACTTCTTTAGTCTTCTGTTGTTTACAAGTGAGCATGATTTAGAGCTGAATGAATAATGAGCAATATTATTTCTCAAATAGTTCAGGCTTAAAAACATAAAATTTAACAAATGAATAATTCACTGAATATATTTCTGAATTATTTAGTCAGCCCTATATGCTGAATAAATACAGCCTGATGCAAAGCTCAGGGGAGTCAGTGCCTTTCTAACGACTTCAGCATATTTCGGATCAGGCCTTACAAGGAAAAAGAAAATTGACAAATAATTGATTTGAAAGCAATTCCATAAAATCTTGACAAGTGGTTCTCATTTTGCGATGTGTATAAATTACATTCAACCAATGCCAAACTCATTTTGAAATGTGTATAGTCTGTTCAAAGACAGTTTGTAAACAGAAAATTTTAGTCTTTCTACCCACCTGTTGTGTGGGTGTAACTTTTGGGCAAATCACGCGCTGGAGAAAGCCAACACTTTTAAGGGTCAAGAAATTAAAAGTAAATGTATTACATTAAAGGTGATTAAAAATCAATTTTTAAAAAAAAAACAGGAACTTAAAAAAACTTGTAACTCTCTTCAGTCTTTGAGGAGACTGATTTATTGAGTTTTATAATTAATAAAAATAATTATAAATCTGTGAAAAACACAGCTTGTTGAAAGATTCTTTTTTTGATTTTTTTTTTTTTGTAAGATTACAAATTGGGATGATACAACAAGAGAGGTGACATCAGATGGGAACCTGACTGAATACTTAGGTAGGCAGACACAAGAAGAAATGTACAACAAGCAGATCAAAACATCTTCAGAAGTGTGTTTTTTTCTACTCTAGCCCTGCAGTCCAAGGACGAATGAATTAATGGCAATGCCATGACCATTTTTTTTATTTTCACAAAAATGTCTAATTAGTTGCTCACAAGGTCTTGTGCTTTCCATCCCAATTGATGAGCCTGATGGCAAATATCAAGAACCACTAAGATTTGTAATTTTATTGAGAACGTAACAGCTACCATTTTGAATGTTTCTTTCCTGGAAGGGTTACGCTTAATGACTGAGCAATCACTGGTAGAGTTGTGATTTTTAGAGTTGCTCTGAGATTTCTGATTGCCTTGTCTAAAAAAGTGTTTTTGCCTTTGTGCTAATGAGAATTGCTTTTGAGAGCTTGAATAGCTGATTTATTTTGCTAGGTGAGAGGACACGTTTTTCTTATTTTAGGAAAAACTGAGCCAGACTCAGCTAATACACCAACAGAGCATAGTTTTATCTGTCAGTGGGACTGTATTGATTACTATTGATCATAGCACAACCCCAATTCTGTGTGTTTTTTCTAAAATGTTGTTCACATATAAAATATTTTGAACTATATTCTCTCACATCAATTAACTTGTTTACAAGAGACAGTAATTGCATTTGTCCATGGAAGCATATGGATCAGAGCACAATTTCATGCAATTAAGTTCTATTTTTGAAACTGACTAAATTATAAAACCTGAAGTTCCTTTCTCTTATGATTTTGATGGATTAATTGATTTGTCCTACTTTAATCTTGAAGTAGAACTGTACCTATAATGTAGTCATACTTGCAATTTTTTTGGTTATGTCTTGACTACTCAGTTCTTAAGTATTAATTCGGATAAGGTCTATAATATTTAGTTGAGATGAATGATTAGATGTTAGATGTAGAGTTTTCCCTCTGCTTGTCTTACATCTATCAGTTTTAATGTAAGTGACAATGGGGAAAATATAGGATTTTAGATGTTAGGGTTTATAATTTGCAAAATTTCAAAAAAACATTGGTTTTATTCTCCTCAGAGGCTCAGCTGTATATATTAGTGCTGTCACTGCTGATAGCAGTTCTCATCATAGGAAATACAGTGTTCAGGCTCTGGCTCAGCCCTCCATGTTGAACAATACAGCTGGGCAGGCATGTTAAAATGCTGATGCATCTGGTGCACCAGCAGCTGATAGAAAAAACCTAAGGCAGCCAGTCATGTTCAGTGTGTCTGAGTTCAAACCAGAAATCCTTGAACAGCTATCAAGGCATCTGCTTTTTCACACTATTGCATAACTCAAAGACTAGATAGAAAATGTTAATGTTCCTGGAGTTTTGGTATGAAAAGGAGCAGGAAGTATTTTGACAATGCAGTTTGTATACCACTGCCTTTGTCCAAACTCTGTTTCAAAGTCTTTAAATAGATGTTGTCAGCCACTGTCTCTTGTTCAGCATAATGTACTTTAGCAAAGTGTAGAATATTAAACCCCAACAAATGTTTTTTGGTTGACTGCATCTTAAATTGTTTAATACTGTGCATAGAATCTGTAAGAAGCAGCAGAGCACACTGTTGAATATCAAAGAAGGGAAAATGGTGGATTTAGGTCTGAATTGTACCCATGCTCAGGTAATGGCCCAGGCAGGACACAAAGACACTTCGAGGACATGGGCACTGTCACAAGAAATCAGACATAGGTATATTTAAACTAGATATAAAGAAGACATTTTTTACAATGAGAATGGTGAAACACTGGAGCAGGCTGCCCAGTGAAAGGGTAGATGTCCTGTCACTGGAAAGGTTCAAGGCCAGCTTGGACAGGGCTATGAGCAACTTGGTAGGGTTGAAGATGTCCCTGCCATTGCAAGGAGGTTGGATTAGGTGGTCTTTAAAAGTCTCTTCCAACACAAACTATTCTATGATTTAGGCCAGTATTCTTTCCCTGCTGGTGACTAACAGCTGATACCTTCACAACCAGGTGAGAAAGATCTCTCAGCTGTCAGGTTCACACCCCCATACAGTATTCAAATATATTTGATGCCTGAAGAGGTCAAAGTTATTGTAATAACATCTCAAGACTTCCACTCTGTTAGTACACCCCCAAAACTAGCAGGGGTACTAGGGAGGTGAGCTAAGACCTACCAGTACAGCAGGAACTGCCTCTTTCTTAGCTGTGCCTGGGATTGTGCCAGCCACACAACACTGAGGAGACACCACCACCACAGCCTAGCCATTTTTTTCTCTGCTTGTTCACCCATGAAACCAATATGTGGCTTCATATGGGACAAGAACGCCAGGACAGCCTTTTCTAGGTCCTTGGCAGGGATGGTTGGGGTATTCAGAAGGACGACACTGCTCATGTGGAAATATCTTCCACTGCTACACCTCCAAAAATGTTAAAAGGAGTGTGACTCTGTGTTTAGGTACAGCAGGCCGTTTTGCCTGTATGTAACTAGAGGCAGGGTTGGAATGAAGGTCCAGCATTCTTAATAACCATCAGAGATCATTTAACTCATTTTTCCAGGGAATCAGAGGTGGCACTGACAATTTTCTCAGCTTTTGTAGCTACTAAAACAGTTTAGGGAAACACCATCCCATCTCTGTGGTGGGATACTGTTGTATATGTGGTGTTTGTGGGACATCCTGCCTCAAGGACAGTTACTTTTGCAGGTGGAAGGATATATTGCCATGTGAGATAACACAAGTTTGGTGTGTTTCGTTTTTGTTTCAATTTCACTTCCTCACTCATCTTTTCTCACTCAGCCCCAGGGGAGGCATGGTATTATATATAAAGTGCAGATTTACATTGCAGCAATTTGTCACTTAACCTAAGAGAAGCAGGTGTGATGCTTCAGCTCATAGCTAGGATGTGATTCCTAGCTGAACAAAGCCTGACATACTTTTAACTGGCTTGTTTACACCATCAGCACTGCTGTTTCAACAGCCGCACTCTCCAGTATCTTATATTAATTGGGAACTGCAGCCAGAAGATACCAAGTGTTGCTGTAAATTGCTGGTTATTGAAAGACATATGTGAAACTGAATGAGCATCTTAACTGTGCTATAGTAACACAGTGCTTAACACACAGACCTGTCGCTCCTCTTAACTCCAGCTGCGGAAGGAGGAACATCCCACATCAAACACTGCACAATTGCATTGTCTCTGGGGATTTGGAAAGAGAATCTGGGGATGCTGCGATTGAACGAGTAGCAGTAACGCAGATGTACGCTGCAGTAAGTACAGCACTGTGGGATGGTTACCAGCTCTGTGTACTGCCTATTTGCTAACTGTAATGTGGCAAAGCAAAACAACTCTTAGTTAATAAAAGATTTTGGAGTATCTGTCTTTTAAGGATTTGCTTCCTCCGCTTCACTTCGTGTCCTGGTGTCTGCTTTTCTGCTTTTTCTGTCCACCTGTCACCTCTGGTACCTGTCCTTTTCAACCACCTTAAAGTGCTACCCCATCATCAGACTCAGTCTTTCAAGCATTTTTCTTCATACTTTCACTTCCTTTTTGATTACAATGCCAGTCTTTGGTCTTTTGTTGGCCACTGACTTAGTGTTCATTTCTAGGTCTTTTTCATTTTCCTCCAAGTGTTAAATCTCTGGTCCGTCTTTCAGATCCCTTAAATCTGCACATCTGTCACTTTCATGCCTCTGAAATCCTGACCTGAATTTTGGCATCTCTTTTTGACAACTGCAGTCTTTTTTGTCTTTTAATTTTTATCTTTCTATCATCCTAAAACTATAGAAGGAAAACCCTCTTCTGAGCCTTGTATTCCAAATTTAATCCTTCTTGAATATCTTTTCTTTCATTAAAACTAATCTGAGGTGCAGTATAGGCTTTCCCACTAGCACTGGGGATTTCATTGTTATGGAGTTCTTCTTGCCCCTTTCATACCATCCCACCTATTACTCCTCTTTTTTGAGGCTTAAGTCAAAATGCAGTACTCATTTCATGGGCTTAGTGGCTTTTGGTCAATCCTTACAGTCTTCCTTCCTGTTCCACAAAGAACCTCTTTCCCAGCCTGTTGCAAATGCCACATCTGTAGCTTGTCTCTCTTACAAAGTAAGAGGAGGGAATGTGTTGCTCCATATTTGTTAAGTCTTGTGCACCTCTCCAAACTGTGTAAGAAAATCTCATATTTATCTATTATTAATAGGACTGAATCTCCCAATCCCCTTGGAACACCTCAATATAAATGCAACAGAAAATGGTCAATATGTTTGCTTTGCCAGGATGAGAAAATTAATATTTTATTTCTTTCATTAAATAAATAATATTTTGCAAGACTAGCATCCTTTGAGGTATAGAGATACTGCATTAATTACCACCCCAGCCCTATTTCCTTCAATCCTCCTGATGAACTAAAGGAGAATCACTGAAATGCTTTTGCTATTTCTGATTAAACGAATGCTTCGAGAATTTATTTCAACCTCAGAAGAATTTGTGCAGTTCACAATTAGTTCTGTTATGAGAGTGGTCTTTCCCTCCTCACATTTGTTTTGATAAATCTGTGTGCCTCAGTTCAGGCTTGCACATGTGTAGCACGGGCTTGAAGATGGTAAGAGAGTAGTTTTAAGTCTCCACTGTTGCAACCTCTTTCTCTACATCTCTTTTTACTTTGACTTCTTTAATAGCTATTATTAACATCTTTATCAGATCAGGAGTGTCGTTACAGGAAGATCTCTGCATGTTCCTCTCCTGGCTGCTCTGCCATGCTAATCTGCTTTCTGTATTGAAGATGACTGGAAGCCATCTATCCACTCTGTGCAGCACTCAAGGGTCTTGCAAAACACATCGGGCAGTGTATTTATTTAAACATTGCCATAAATGCAAAATGAATGTCACTTTTCAAAGAATAGCCTTGAGTAATTTCATTTTATGAAAAGCTCTCTGTTTCTGAAATGTCACTTCTGGCTAAGAGAACAGAAAAATATTTTCTGGGGAAAGTAGACAGAAGATAAGGGAGTCATCAAACGGTAGGAAATTAATCATAACTGGATTTTCATAGCTAACCAACAATTCAAAAGTATTACTTTTTGCAGAATTTCTTCACCTTATTTTTTATTATATTTTTTCGGTAAATTTGATTCAGATCTCTGTGATGTTAATAGGAAGACATGTAGTAATCAGTGAATACAGGATGCCTCTTCGTGGAATAAAACAACTATTACTGTCTTGTAGTTAGAATGAAATTTTCTTGAAATAGATTCTTTGAAAGCAGGTCACTGTAAGGTTCTTTGCATCCTCTTCAGAAGAATTTAAGACATTTACTTCCAGAGACAAGATGCTATGCTAAGGTGGCCCCACTCGATTCAGCACTGCAAAAAAAGTAAACCTCAGTAGATTTGTCTTAGAACTGCTGTCTCTGCCTCTCTC
This sequence comes from Eurypyga helias, assembly GCF_000690775.1. Taxonomy (NCBI): domain Eukaryota; kingdom Metazoa; phylum Chordata; class Aves; order Eurypygiformes; family Eurypygidae; genus Eurypyga; species Eurypyga helias. The sequence goes on from NW_010266148.1 coordinate 203,200, forward strand.
TATTTCTGACCACAGCCTAGGGTGAGATACCCAAGAAGGCATGTCACAATACGTGTCACTTAAGCCTCTCAACATCCACATATATTCAAAGAGTGGAAACTCGTTTAGGAAGAGTTATGCCAGGAAAATAACTTATAACAATTCTTCTACCTATTCTGCAGCACAGTGTTTAAACTTTGAAGCTTATTACTCACCGTAAGTCTGGTGGATGGGTTCAGTATCTCATTGATTAGGAAGTCAGCAGCGCATTTTATCGGGGAGGAGGACGTAGTAAAACTAGTAAATATACGTTGTGCCATCCTAAAATGCAAGCTTGTAACAGCAAACAAATTACTTTGAAACATTGTTACATTACTGAAAGAATCACACAGTGTGCTTAGTGTGCACATTGGTCTTGGACCTCAAGATTATTAACTCTCTTTATATGAAGCCACATTAGATGTAAAACCAAAACAATAACAAAAGGAGCAGAAATCAAGTTCAAGACTCCTGTTCCCTGCAAAGGAAACTCTAGGGCTACTTTTAACTTTCTGCGGCCTCTTAGTTCCCTCCTCTATAAATTTCTACAGGAGGAGAGGGTTTGAATTCCCTTAGGCTATGAAAACCTTGAAATCCCTACCTCCAACTTCCTGGTCAAGAGCTTTAGCTACCAGACACCATAGGCCTGTACTCCTTTGTTGATTTTACGAAAGTGTTCCTCATTCTGATTTTTCAGTAATTCTTAGTCAGTGTTCATCCAGGAGTGTGCTCCCAGGCACAGGATTTGAGCAGGTAGGAGCATCTCTGCTGCTTTGCTGACTGCTGGTGCACTTAATGCTTCCCATCAGCATCTCTGCACTCATACAGGCTTTCCTAGTCTGTCCCAAACCACCTGACCCTCCTTAGGCATGGTATGAGGAAAACACAGCCTTGACTCTGGCCTTGGAACGTTGGTATGTGGTGCCTGATTCGGAGGTTAGCCCTGCTTCAAGAGGTGTCTGCCTCCATGCTGACTTGTGAAAGAATGAGGATTTGGTGTACAGGTGGTGACGCTGCATTGCTCAGAGAACTGGGCCCTGTGCCTCTGTTCAAAGCTGAGAAAAGCTAGACTGTTGCTCATCATCTGCCTATTAGAGGAGGGAGAAACATGGGCTGATGCAACACAGAGTGATAGAGAAGAGAAACCCGTCGGGACACTCTTAGGCATGCTGCTAACTTTAAATGCACGAATCTGCCCCATTTATATCAAAGTTAATCAGAAGCTGAGAATTTTTATGGTTGGGCAAAAACTAAGCATGCACTTGAATGTTTTTCTTCAATTAAAGGTGGACTTCTTGAAGGAAGCCACTATTCATAGTGGAACGTTTAATGGGATAGCGTGTCTTCACAGAGGCAATGACACACATGAATATCAGTGGCAAAACTGCAAATATATTCTTGCTTTCCACCTACATCACGGTTATATCTTGCTTTTATAAATCCCCATGAACTTCTGGTAATAATTTCTAATAACAATTAGTAGTAGTTAATGTTAGAACTGTACACTATTAAATAATTAACCTGTATATAAGGTATCATAACTTCCACCATAGTAAGATGTGATTGTAATGAGGTTTTCTACCCATCTTCATTATTGTATGAGTTGGTAATTGCCTGCTGTAGGTTACTTTCCAAAGTGTATGTATTAAATTTTACCATTCAAATAAATTAAGATTCTAAAAGTGAGACAACACTGTTTCCAGGCCAGGAGTTTTTTCGGCACTTGTAAAAGATCCTTCATGGCAGATATAAAGGCATGTTTCTAAAATATTTTGTCTTTCTGGAAACTTATCACAGTCTATAAATGTCTCACAAAATAATGCTGAGAGCATTCTGATATTGCCATCCCAAATACACACATTATTCCCTTGTCTTGAAACAAACCCTAGAAAAAATCTTTGGTTTGGACTGTCAGCAATAACAGTCACCTCTAAAGGGGGCTAATTCACTTCCATCTGTTTGGGGGTTGTTGGTTGTTTGTTGGGGTTGGTTTTTGGTTTGTGGTTTTGGGGTTTTTTTTTTGGTGGTTCTAGTTTCCTAATTTTTATTAACTAGTGCCTTCTTTTGAAGAAACCTTATTTAACCTTCTTTCAGAGTTTTGAGTATTCAAGCAAAACACAAAAAAAAAGCAAAGTACTAGCAAAAGGATTAACATAATTTAGAAATATAAATCAATCTTCTCACTCTAATGGAAAATCTGCCGGCAACAATTTGATGTCTTTGTTCAAATTGTGTTATCACTCATGTAGTTATTACTTTACAGTGCTGTGTGAATAAGTGTGAACTTCCTAACTTCATTGTCTTTGGTATTCCCGCAGCCCAGACTCTGCTACCTGCCGCTGATGTCTGTCCCTCTTAACATGGGGAGGGTCACTTGCAGTTTGTGATCGTGTCTCTTTCATCCTGCCAAAGATCACTTTGTCTAGTGGTAATATACTGTGACTCAGGTTCACAAACAGAAAGCCTCTGTGGGCAATTGTTTTCTGTTATTTCTATTCAATACCTTAAGCCACTTGCATATTTTGTGCTTTATTTTCCATTCATGGTTCCATCTTACAAAAATGGTTTTGTTTTCAGCCACAGGCATGGGAAAAATGCATATATTTCATTAATTCTCTGTAGAGTTTTTAGTTTAGTACTCAGACATATTTTGGTAACTGTACTAAAAAATAATATATCCAAAAGATTCTGTTGATCTGAAACCAGTAATAAATATGCTGCTATTAACAGAAGTGAGCAGTAATTTTGGGAAGCAAACGCAGTAAATAGCAAAGACTCCAACTTCCAGCAGCTATTGAGCACTCTAGGAGTGCTACTTCTATAAAAATCCTAATACTGCCTTATGCTAAAGTTGTAGAATTTGTTCTTCAGCGTTGTTAGCTTGAGTAGGCAATGCTTGGTTGAGTATGTGAGAGTGAAAATATGCTTACATTAATGAAAAATTATTTCAGTCCTAACACTGGGAGATATGCAAGAAGTGATTTAGCATTTATTGTGTATGTGAAAGGTAGAAGCTGCTAAACATAGAGTATCTGCATGGTCTCTTGCATATTTCTACAAGAAAGGTCACTTTAGCAGTGTCTTTCACTCTTTTATTTTCTTGCTCCCTATCTTCTGTTTAAAGAGAAGATTTGTTTGGTTTTTGGAACTGAAGATGCTGGGCAATTCCTCAGAAGCGATGAGGAAAAGCATGGTTTGATAGCACACATCTTTAGTTAGGTTTCAGTCAAGTTCTGGTCTTGATATTTCTGGATGGAAATGTATGCTCTTACAGACAAGTTTCACTACAGAACAGTGGCAACGTTATAGCTTGTCTCTTGAGGTGGGACTGCATGTTGGATTTCAAAGCTTATTAAGATATTAATATTTAATCTAGAATGAAGCATGCTAATACATACATTTTCCCTTAAATTGTGGTGTATCTGAGTTCTTGTTGAAAGAAATCAACCTGCATTCTTGGAGTCATCTTCCATAGTCTTGCATAAACTGGGTCAAATCCACCTTTTAGCTGAGCTGGAATGATTTCTCTTTGTGTAGGAGGAGGGCAATCTATTTTGGAGGTATCTTCCTCTGCTGAGGAACTGATAAAGTACCAAAGGTGTTTTCACCATCCGTTTGAGTAAGGAGAATTGATACCTTTTTTTTGACAATCTGTCATGAGGTAACACTTCTAAAGAAGTGCCAAGGATCCCTGAGCACGGATTTGAAGAAATATGTACTTCAGCATGTGAAATAAGGAAAACCAACCTTTCCTTCTTGAAAAGAACCACATCTTGGAAGAGCATAGTATTTTGAACTGAAAATGTATCATGCCCTTCAGTGAGCATATACCACCAGCTTTACTGTAGAACAATCATTAGGTTCATAGTCACAACTGTAAAAGCTGTCGCGTTCTATCTAGTAAAAATTCCTTTTTCTTTTTATATTAATTGTATCTCTCAAGTAAAATATTTTTTGCAACTCTTCTGCATTCAGGACCCAGTGAAATAAGAGAATTATATGTACTCTCTCGGTCATACTGGGTTTTGCTAGATGCAAAAAATCATATTTGTTTTGGATGTGGTACGTACTAATGCATGACTGCTTACGTAAGCACATACAATTCTTAAACCTTTGTGATTGCGTTACTGTCTCTATTTTTGTGTGGAATTCTGTGCAGCTTTACTTTCCCATGAAGCTAATATAGTAAAATGTCTTTACTAGTAGCACCACATGGACATTTCTTGTTCTTCTGTGTAACGTAAAGAACCCACCTTGTCTTGGAGTCCAATGTGCTGTCAGTAATAATGTGGCTTTGGTTACTATGACTTGTCTCCTGAGTATAAGCTCCCATTCTCCACCACATCCTGCATTCCTGTTTTGCTAAATCCCATCATGTTTCCAAAGCAGTACCTGCTGTTTTCAAGCTACACATGCTAGCATATGCAGGCCTTAGGAGGTTGGCTGGGTAGGGCAGGGGGAAGGAGGAATGGCAGACATCAAGGGAATTGAGATGAAAAACACACTTCTGACCATAGCTTGTACCATAAATAACCTTACACCCTACTGCCTCCTCAGCTACTGGTACTGTCTCATGAGCTCTGTCATTGGAGTGCAATCCCACTTAAAATATACATCCTCCCAATACTGCTGTGAAGTTGGGAATTGCTTCTCTTACTATTTGTGCATGGGATAGAGCCTGCAAGATGAAAAGGTCTTTCCTGTGCTGCTCCGTATACAGGGATGCTATGACACAAAGTGAAATTAAACCCGAGTCCCAGTTATCGTTCCGCCAAAAAATAAGAAGCAACTTTGTTCTTTTGTTGGTGTGCTCCAAATGATAAATGCTTGGCAGGCTCTTCTTAATGCAATTAGTCACTGATTTCCCTAGAATCAAGTCAGTGCCATGTCATATGCAGCAATGCCATGACCAGAATGGTACGTGGCAGTGAACCACTTGTTTTGGATATTGTCAGGGGGATAAATCTCCTTTCCCTGGATTACAAATAGTTTTTCTGGCTTTCCTTCCCACTTCACAGTGGCTAATGTAGGACTGGCTTACTGTAAACTAGATACACTGATATTGTATACAAAATATGGCATGTACAGGAAGATTCAGGGCCATGAATTATAGGTGCTTCTTCAAGCAAACAACGTATTGGTATAATATAGCAGCAGAATGAAGTTCAAAGTATTATCAGTTCTCTTATGAATTTTGTATTAATTTCATCCCAGATGGTGACAGGGTTAATGTATTGCCAAAATTACCCCTTGTCTGTCCTTGATGATTAATAGCTTATCTGCATTCCTTTCACTCTACGATAAAGCAACACTAATAACTTAGTTGTGGAAAGCTTCCCGTGGAAACATTGCCTCCAGCATATGGTGAGAATATTGTGGGCCATTCCAAATGGAGTTTGTACTTACTGGAAAGTCCAGGACTTTTAAGAAACTTGACTTTAACACCTTGCACATATATATACACACAGATTCCTTCTTCTCTGAATTACCTATCTGATGGTTTATTTAACAGCTGCAGTGGTAAGTGTCTTACTGGACATCGAGATATAGCACCTGGGAGAGAAATTTACTGTGAAGTTGAACAAAAATCAATGAGTAGCTTCAGATGGCAGATAAGGTTAAAGCTGCTATATTCCATTTGTTCAAGTCATGGGATAAAGCTTTATAATCTGGTTGTTCTAAAAGCAGCTGCTTTGTATTTTGAATAATTGATTTTTGAGGGAGAAGCAGGTCTACTACCGTTCAGGACTTTTTATGCTTAGGTTTAGGGCCCTAATGTTCTTTGAAGTCAGAATTTTCATGATACCAGCTCTCCCGGCTGCAGAGAAAACGGGCATTGAACGCAGCTGGCGCAGTAACTGCCTCCGAGCAGAGCGACCTCCCTGCACTGTCTGTCACCAAATCAGGCAGAGGGGAGTGAGAAGGCACACTGCTGCTATTCGAGCTGGAAAAGGGGTCAATGCCAGGCTCTAATTGATTTTGAGAAGATAGGGTCTAATTGATTTTTTTTTTTCTTGAGCCACTCTGAGGTCCCATTTTTCTGCAAGTGAGTTAAATGTCTTGCATTATACAGGAACAAGGCAGTGTGCTGTACAAGACCTGTTCACCATACAGATAACCCAATGGATCACCTTTATCTAACAAAGATAAAGTGTCGGTTCCTTCTCCAGTACTTAGCCGGCACCATTAGGTACTAGCAGTGACTGTTGCTGAGTAGGGTTGACTGCCCTGGGGGGAGCAGTGCCGTGAGCCTAGAGCAGCTATCTTTGACTCTAGAACTGACATCGAAGGATGACAGGACTGAGTCAGAAGATAATGTGATGATGCACTCGCATGTTAAACTGTATGAGATTATCATAAATTTCTGGACATAGTATAAAGGTACTGTACTCAGTGAAATACCCCACAAGGCTGAAATGAGAAAGATCACCCTGAGCCAGGATCGTGTTTTGGTTTAAAGTATTCTGTAATGCTGCTTTTACATCTCTCCTTCATATTTAGGAGAGGCAAGGGCAGGGACTGGGAAATCTTACCAATTCCTGAATAAATTTAATGCTGTTTAACTTGTTGGCCTAAGGGATAGGGAAACGCTCTGTATTCAAACAACTCAAGTGGGGAAGAGACCCCCACAGAATTATATAAAATCTTGGTCCGTTAAAGAGTCGCAAACTTATCCTGTTCCTTTCAGCTAGGAGTATGTCTCCATTCTGTTACTAAAATGGCTCTGTTGTGTCATTTATCAACTCTGCAGTGCATGAATCATTTATCATGGATTTCTATGTGGTCTGAATTTCTGTTAGACACTGCACCTTGTACCCTACTTTTTCAATGGTGCTTAGAGCTACTTGTGCTATTTTGAAGTTATATCTTCCTCCTGTCATGCTTATTCTCTCAGAACTTCTTTTGACTACCTTTCTGAAAGGAGCCCTGTCGAGGTGAGACTTGTTTGATATGACTAATACTGATTGTCTCTCCTCATATTTCACGTCTTATTGACGCTTCTGCTAAACCAACAATGGATAAACGGATACATAATTCATCAGACTAAAGGAGAGTTGGGAATAATGGGAAATAATAGCTTGCATTTAACATTCAAGAAAACTGCTCATTAGTTGAGTTTTTCTTTGCAAGTCTAGTATTTTATTACAAAGGGAACTGATTTTAAACAGTGGACCTCTGGCACGGAGCATCCACTGTGGTCTCCGGGTGGCAGTAGTGCCATCCATCCTGGTGTTACAGGCAGTTATAGTAAGGGTTCTGCACTATTACTTAGGTTCAGGCTGAAGAAAGTCCTTTGGAAAAGCCAAAGACCAATTAGATGGATCTTTCTGCTTCTGGCAGCACCCACCTTCCTCGGTATTGCTTCCATTCATTAAAGACTTCCAGTGTGGTGCTACATTTTTACCTCCTGCTTTATTACTGTACATAACCACTTTGCCTGCCTTCATGCCACCAGGTTCTATTTCTTTTTTCTCTGTTTGCCGTACAGAGGCATCTTGCAGTCAGAATAAGGATGAGATGCTATTGAGCAGACTATTTACATATGCATCCAGTGTTGCCTTAAAATAGTTTTATTTGATCTGGCAGCTGGTTAAGAGTTCCAGGACTGCAAAGTTACCAGGATGATTCCTTCTTGTTTGGGGATCTGGTAGTAGCATTACTGGCTGTTGGCATATGAAATTTTGTCAGGCTAGGCAATATTAAGTGGTTGTCATGCAGGCATCACTTCCTAGTGTTAAGTCCTTTTAAAATCAGAATGAAGCAAAAAGACTTTATTCTTAATTTCTTGCTAATTCTTTCCTGGCTTCATTTTTACTATATTCGTTGATCACAGCATGCATGAGGACTAAGAAAAAAAAATATGCAGCTTCCCTTTGGGTGGGATTCAATTATCTGACTGTCTCAATGTGGTGATGCATGTGCATTGGGTAATGTTAACGTGATGTCTAATATATTGCACTTCTCTAGCAATATGACTGCTAGCACAGAAGGTGCCGAGGGTGGGGAAGAACTGAATGGATTACTACAACAGTGATGCATTTATATTTGGAACCAGCATTGCTATGCCATTATCAGGATGTCTTTGAGTAAATTTCAGGATTTAACATCCATCAAGCTGCCTGACAACACTAAGCCTGCATTTGTGAAATGTCTCATAGGATAGAGGCATAAATCTGAGTTATCTACGTAACAGGGATGTTGAGTTATGTTACACAGGAAAGGCCATAAACATAGCTGTTCTGGAAAGCATATCTAAGAATAGAGACTTAAAATGCAACTCATTGTATTACAGTAGCCCTGTTTTTATTACAGCTATAACTTTCAGCAGAAACAAAAGGAAAGAAATAATTTTAGAATTATCCTTTCAGGCTGACTGCTGAGGCCACACACTTATGTGACATTTTGTATTTGTCAAACGTGGGTAAAACTGGAATAGCCACTTGTATCATACTTATTCAGAGGACAACTTGTTCAGGCATCTGTTAGCTTAACAAGTACTAACTAGAGACATGCAATTCATTGAGCAAAAGGTGAACAAAGCTTTAGCAGATTTAATCTACTACCAAAACTGTAAGCTTAGGTAAACTTAGCTGAAACTAATAATTCTGGTCTTAGCTTTTTATCTGTGATGCTTAAACTCAAACTGAAATGTCGGGCTTATTGATCCTGTTTCTTTGTCATTGTTACTACTGTTGTATTACTGTCTGGAAACTAATCGCATCTCACTAGAAGGAGATAGATCTGATGAGGAATCAAGACTATCAGTCATCTTTTCTTTTGAGTTGTGTTGCTGTCATGAATTGAATAAAATATTTGTTTGTATTTCATATAAAATACCTAAGATTCTGCACTGGTACATAAAGCTCACATTTTCCATAGTTATACTGGCAAGATTTTTCCATTTCTAAAAAATGTAAAATATGTTGCTTTGGGGAAAACTGATTTCCACAAAATGAAGTACACTCGTTGTGATATTTCAAGTCATTCTGTCTTTAGGACTTTCTAGGTTTTTGTTCAAAAACTTGGACTGGACTAAATCATGATGTGAAACAGCACTGGGTTGCAGCTTGTTGTGCAAAAACCTGACTATTTTCTCAAAACACTGGTATTCTGGACGTGTAATTGATTTCTTTTTATTTAAAACCTATGATGCATTACTTTGCTTTTCAGATAACATGAGAATTATTTAATAGTGTGGAAAGCACTATGATCATTCACTGATGTGGCTACTGACCAGTGTTAGAGGATCTATAGATTGTCATCTCTTTGAAAATAAAGCATAATGGGGAGTTCACAGCCCTCTGATCCCTGCATTGTCACCTAGACTGACTGCAGGGACATTATTTGTCTCCCTGATTCTAAGTACATTAACATTTAGATCAATTAACCCAGTGGTTTGCTGGAGCACCATCCTTTTCAGTTAGTTTTGAATTAGATGTTTGTGGTGTCTCATAAACACTCATCCGAGTCGGGCTGAGAGCCCTTCAAACCCTCTGACTTCAGAAAGAAGTGGGAATACGATTGCTGCCAGGGCTGTGTGAGCTCAGCCTCAAAGCATGCTTAATTCTCCTGTCCCTTTTTAAAGCCTTTCCTTGGCTTTTCACAGAGATCATGCAAATTATAAGAGGAAGAGCAGATATGAAGTGAAAGCACAATGTAGACTTCCCATCACCACTGTGGAGAGATCTGAGTACAGAGCTGAAACATGTAATCTGTGTGGACTTGGAAATAAAGTGCCCAGAACACCATTGGTTGTGAGCATCTTTCATCCTATGGGAGAAAGAAGCAGAAGAAATGTGAATCAGGAATCTTTGCGTTTCTGCATTTGTACCCAGACTAGAGGACTTGCCTCACTTCACAGGAGGAAGGAGTGTCGTGATAGACACACAATATGTCCAGTCCATCTGGAACAACGAGTAACTGGACTGCCCAGAGGTAAGCTTAGTCTCATGTGACTTCCACACTGAAAACATCTGGCTTTATTAAGATTAAAGTATAATTAATTGAGCTGAGAGATAAAGCCATGCCCTAATCAAAGAGGATATGCTTGGGATAATAAAATTGACCAAGATTTAATATTAAATGATATGGACGCACATGATCAGATACATGTAAATTTGGTTGACTTTTAGGCCAGTAATTGCTCCTTCCACATTCTTCTGCTGGTGTGAACTAATTCCAAATTCGAACTACTGAAAGGGGTTTGTAGAATAGAGGGAGCCTTGCCTTGCTAATTTGAGGTGTTTTGGTTGGGGTTTTTTTTGTTTGGTTTTTGTTTGTTTGTTTGTTTGGGGTTTTTTTAAGCTTTTGCTAGGATGATAATGAATGCTCTATGAAGGGACAGCAATTTTGTACCTTTAGACAGAATGTGATGGAGGTCCTCTCATAGTGGAGCCCAACATAATTGTGATACATTTTTTAGATGATGGTAGGAGTGTGTGTATTTTTTTATGGGCTGTACTTGGCTGTATCTCCTAGGTTAAACCATCGTCCAATGCATGAGTGATGATCCTGGAGATTTCCTAGCAGGGGCAATATAAGGCATTGCTTTTAATGAATCCTACCAGCAAGTCAATGCCAGTGTTTCCCAGGTGCTACATAACATCATCCCTCCTCTGCTTCCTAGAGGATCAGAGAAAGACAGGCCCAGCAATGTGCCTGGAGGTATATGTTTAAGTGTCTGTGGACCAAAGAAGAATGCAGATTGCCAGCGATGAGAGTAAGCACACCAAGCCGTGATTTGCCTCCCATTCGTCTCTGAGAGAGCGCTGGGAGTAAACCTAGCTGGATGCCCTATTCACTTAGTGAAGGTGTCAGAACACTTGGCTTAAGCAAGGTGAAAAAATAAGCTTTGTGTATCTCTGCTTGCAAAAAGGGGCAAACAATGGGTCTGAATGCACCCTTGGATGTACTGAGCAAGACTCGTTTTAATTTCTGGGAAGGCAATCTCCTATATGTAATGAATGGGGTACCATGTGGTAACTGCAGCAATAACCACCTTTTTTCTCTAAAGACACCTGTCTATGAATGGGTGAATTAAAGTGTAAATTCACTGACTGGTTATACTAAACAGGCAGGGAACAGTGTGAAAACCAATTAATGTAATATGTTCAAAAAAAAGGGGGAAACAAAGCCTTTATAAGTGGAAAGAGAGAAAGCCTTGTCAGTTATTAATACTATCTTGTCTTGCTACAAGAACAAATGCAACTTTACCACGGATTTTTCTCATAGATAACCAGGAACTCAACAGTTTTTACAAGTCTTATCCTAAGAGTAACCTTAATTACTGCAAACCCAAAGGCAGAACATATAGGATAATTTCTAGAGGCGTTGCTTCTTAATTCATTATATCTAATCTTTACCTGATAGTTAGGTCCAAACCTTTATATACACTGTCTAGATGGTAGCTGCTCATCTGACAGGAAAAAATCGTCTGTCTAAAATTTGGCATATTCAGTAATCCGGTTGAGCTTTGGAGGTTGTGGTTTGGGTGGCTAGTACCTGGTACTCATGGTGTTCCTGGTGCAGAGGATTTTGCCAGGTTATGTCATTGTACACTCAGTGTGCGAGCTGAAGTGCAGTTTGCTGAATGGAGGCGCTGGACAGTGGCATGTATTGAGTATAGTGATACTACAGGAAACCCCCCTGCATGAGAGATTTGTGAGTTGTCCTTGGGACATGTTTTCTTTGATCCTAGAAAGCTGAGTATGCATGTTAGAGACACGATCTGGGACGGCCCTGCAGCGTTTCCTGTCTTCATCTCCTGTACCTGAGAAACATTTGCTCTGACCCAAAATAAACAGTCCTGTGATCCTGCACTGAGCCACAATAAATAGACTGTCATGCTTCAGACTGTTCTCATAAGCTCATCTGGGACCTAAACAGGTCCCAAAATGAGGGAGGTGTAAACAGAGTTAAAATCCTGTGCTCATAACTATGTTCTGCCCCTTGACCGATATGAGCAGACAGATCTCTGCAAACACAGAGCGCTGTGGCCTTTGAATGCACAGAGGGAACAGGTTTCACTGGTGCATTGTTCTTTATTCTCATCGAAAAGCCTAATCCTACCTAATCACTGTATGAAGTAGTTCAGTTAGAGCAGTCTTTCTCCAGGGCTGTGGGAGTAGTATCACAACAAAATGAAGCATTCCTTTTCAGTTCTTAAAGTAACTCAGTTTAATAATTCTTCCTATTCTCTCATCACTTCCCCTCTGTTTCCTCTTCCTCTGAGAGGTTTCCTTATTGAAAGTGTCTGTGATTGTGGACAACAGCGTGATGGAAGCAGCATACCTGGAAAAAAAGTGGAGTCACTCATTATCAGTAACTGAACAATGTTGCAGGAATTACGGGAACTGGATAGCATGATGGGAACTACATTTTCTATTTTAGTAATAAAATGGTTGTGACTTAAAGGGATCATCTACTCCACACATTAAGAAATGTTGACATGTGGCCAGGTCAGCATGAATAGGTGTACCCAGTATATTGATGAAAATAAACAACCTAATTTCCAAGCAGGAAAGTGTGTGGTTATTTTTTTTTAAAGAAGCTCAGATCAGTTGTTCTATGAAGCAGTTATAACTGAAAATGAAACAAGCCAACTACATTAGTATGTTATTTTGGGTACGGTGTATTAATACTTCTGTTAAGTGCAGTGACTATGAAATAGTGCCTCAAGTCTTGTCTTTACATACTTCATTTGACAAATAAAGAGCGGTGGAACTTGTAGAAAAGCAGATATTTCTGTGGATTGATGAGAGGCTTTTATGAAAATAAAACTGAGGGGGAACCACTCAAAAATTTGGAAGAGTCAAAAAAACCCACACCCCCTCCAAAAAAAAAAAAAACAAAACCCAAACAAAACCCAACAAAACCAACCCAAATATGAAAAAATACCACAAAAAAAACCCCAAACCACCCCAAACTGCAAAGCTGCCAAACCAGCAATGCACAGGTCCTACTGAATGCTGTATTACAGAAGGTTGTATAATGGAACTAAATCACGAGTTTACTGTATAAAAACTTTAACTCTCAATCTTTCTCCCTTCATAATGGTTGATTTTGAAAATGAACTGCAGCTGCTTTACTTGGACGAGTAGCTGTAACTGGTGTGCAATGCACAGCTCAGACTAGCTTACCTCCCAAAACTGCAAAATATTTGAAACTATGCCACGAAAGTAACATGGCAAAAGTGGCTTTAAACACAAGGGCATCAGTGTTTACAGCCAATGAATAAGAAAAGGAGATTAATTTTAAAAAAAAAAGAAAAAATTAAAAATTGACTTGCTGCTTGTGTTTATAGGCCACCAGGTTGCTGTATGTTACACAGAGGTACTCAGCTGTTTGCTAGGAAGGTTTCACTTGCATAATATAAACCTTGGCTTTTATTTACAACCACTTCAACTTGTTTTGGTTTCTGAAGCTAGCTGCTGATTTTTAATTTTAAATGTTATTTTCCAGTCTAAACCTCTAATTCTCACCTTTTTATGAAGTAACTCATCCTCTCTATTAAGTAGAACTACTTAGGGCATGTAAAAAAACCTACTTTTCATCCTCTCTTGTTTTTGGCAAAACTCCAGATTAGTAGCCTTTCAACAAGAACATAGGCTGGCAGAAAGCATAACATCATTCAATATAAAGAATACTTGTCAGGGTCTGCTAATGAGAGAAAAAGTAGAAGTGAAATGGAAAAAGGAAATATTCTTTGATGCTTTTTTTGAACTTTAAATCTTTGGTACTGCCCATGGGATATACCTGTGTGCCCAACATTACATCAGTTTTTACTTCTGGTCAGGCAGAATAAAAACAATGGTACATTAACATAATGAGAGGATGTGAAAACTAGTTTTTGGTGGAGATGAGTTGAAAGGGAAGAACTGAATATTCTTCTGCTTTAAGTTTGACCTGGCATAACTACTTAAAATTGAGTAGATTTCCAAGAAAAAAAAAAAGCAGCTTAAATTTCCTCAGCCCACAGTATATAACACAAGAAAGGATTTTTACAGCCCTAACTGGCTTCCCAAGGAGTAGTTCCTGGCTGCTGAAGGACAGCAAGATGCAGCCCTTCCCCTCTGTCCTAAGCATGTTGCTGTCGTCTGGGTCGTGGGGCTGATCTGGGGGATATGGCGCTGACAGAAAAGCCCAAGATGAGTAGGTAACGGCTTTCTCACAGCCAGACTCACCAACTGCTTCTGCTTTGGGTTTCCCCCTGTGCTGGTTTTAGTTGGGACAGAGTTCATTTTCCTCACAGTGGCTAGTATGAGGCTGTGTTCTTGTTCTGAGAAAAATGTTGATTACACATTAATGGTTTTAGTTGTTGCCAAGCAATATTGATATCAAGTTCAGGACTTTTCAGTTTCTGACACTGCCCCTGTGTTCCCAGTTTCTTCTCTGCAAGAAGTTGTGAAGGGAGACAGCCTGGATGCCTGACCAAAGCGGCCAACGGGACATTTCATACCATCAAACATCACGCTTGATATACAAGGTAGGAGTGGAATCTTTGCTTGGGGACTGGCTGAGCAGCGGTGAGTGGTTGTATCATTTTTGTTTCCACTTCCATTTTTCCTTTTTTTAAAATTACATACTATCATTACTATCAGTAGTAATATTTTCATAACATTTTATTATTGGTAGTATTAGCATCATTATTTTATTTATCTACAACTGTTAAGCTGTTCTTATCTCAACCCACAAGTTCTTTTATCATTTTCCTCTGATTCCCTCCCCCATCCCACTGGGGGGGGGAAGAAGGTGAGCAAGCAGATGTGTGGTGCTCAGTTGCTGACTGGGACTAAACTCCAACACCCACACAGGTGTTCCAAAATCATAGTTGGCAACAATTAATCTATTAATTTTTTCATATTCAATTCTATTCTAATGAAATATAGCTAAACCAAGCAGGGAGTATGTCCTCTATCACAATGCAGGGGGTATGCCTTTGTGACTCTAATACTTAAATAAATAAACCAAAACTGCTTGCTAATGGAGGAAAATCAAGTAACTTCTCAGAAATCAATCAACACTTCAGAGGCAGGACTGGAAGGGGAACCTGTATCTTCTGCATCCTGGCCATGAATTCCTTGTAACAACATGGGATCATCAGAACCAGAAGTTGCAGAACAACATCTGTTTTAGCAAAGCTTGTAATCTGTGCTCCTACCAATGCTGTAGAGTCCTGCACTTGCTTTTTCAAATATAGGCCATATAAACTATCACTGGAGTCCTTAGGACTTAATAATAAAAGTGAAGAACACAGCTATAAGATTAAAAAGCAGAAAGTGTGTTAGAGTGGAAGTGGCCTCTGTCATAGGAAATCGATTTTCCTGGTTAAGGGGTGAGTGCAACAGGTAACACTTCACAGGTAAATTCATAAAGAAGCAATAGTGAACATCATCGTGTTAATAACCATGCTGAGTTATGACACGTGAAAATTGATGTAATAAATTTTAAATGAGAGAGAAAAAAAATCCTTTGAAGTGCAGCTATTATTTAAAGTACTTTTACAGTGATCATATTATGATCCATCAAAAAAAATCAGTAAAAAGGAGTATGGTAAACGTTAGACTTCAAATGTACTTCTGGATTTTTCAGCACAGTGATTCATGCTATACACTATTATGCTGTCCTTGAAGCATGGCTAGGAGAACTTGTGACTAAAATACCAAAATGGACCCAATCCTGAGAGATGAATATCTTAAAATATGAAATGGGTGTTCATGTATAGGTAGGTAACTTCAGTGAGCTAACAACGTTGCTTTTTGGGACAGGTCTTGTAGCTGCGTAAACTGATCTTACTCAACCGAACCTCAGGGTAGTACTGACTCATACCTGTCCAGCTCTTGCTTCTAACTCGTGCTAAAAGTTGTCTTTTCGGGTAGCATAACAGTATGGCCCACAGAAAAACTGTCTATTGGATCCCATTTACCCGTTAAAATAAATCTGTGTATTGAACTGCTGCAGCAATGCACGGTTTTGGTGGGCGGCGGTATTTGTGTGTGTGTATGTACATGTGTGGTAAGAAGCAGGGTGGCATAGGCTATATACGGTGGAAAAGTATGAAAGCAGTTAAAAAAGACATTTTTAGTGGTGTGTTGCTGGAATCCTGTAATTACAGCAGTGATAGAATTGTTTCAGGTTATTTGGATGCTATTTTATACACCAATGAACTGTAAAAATGTGGAATAATAAGGAAGAGGCCCTTTAGATTGTGCTTACTGTGGTTTACTTTGTGTTCTGCATGCTCAAACTGTGGGATTTGATGTGAGTCTTCAATAGTCTTTTATCTTGTGGGCATACGTGAAAAAGTTGAGACTATTTTTCCTTGCAGATATTTGTGAGAGAAGAGGAAAGTGGCTGTTCAGTTCACCAACAGGCACCTCAAATTAGCAGGAATCGATAGGCATATACTGCATATGATTCTGAAAATCTCTCAAATTATATTTGTTTGTGCACACGAGGGATTTTCAACTTTATACACAGATTCCAACCTTGTGTTAGCAACATTTCTTTTAATGGAAAAAGTATGTAAATGTACTTTCTTCTAAATCCCTGTTGCTAGTTTCTAATATAAGCAAGGCCACTCTGGGGAAAAGTGAGCAACTACATCCTTGTAAGAACTCAGCTGATTTGGATTTAAGCCTAGGCTCAATACACTTAAGGAATGCTGATAAGTGGTTGCCTAGCAAAGATACTATTAGAGGTACCTGGCTTTATCGTATTGTCTGGTCTCAGGGGGGTGTGGTATGTTTCCTGGCTGAGGTCATGCAAATCTTTAATGTGCTTCTGTTACATTTTGGTGATATCTGTGCCTTAGCTGTATATAAACATCTTAAGCTTTCCAGTAGAAAGCATAAGAAAAGTCTTTCTTAGCAGTGTTACGCAAAAACCTCAGAGAAATCCAAACCAAGAAGATAATTATCTCTCTAGTCCATAATGATTAGGGATGGGAAACCTGTAATTTCCTTTAGCATTTACTCCTGTTTGACTGACAGATCTGTGTCTGAATTCCAGCAGAGATTTTTGACGCGGTTTTAAAAAGAGGATGATCTGTGTACTACTAGATCTTTTGGGAGTACAAACCTGATGAGGTTCAAGAATGATCAAATGGGACCAGGCATGTGACGGAGCTGACTTCAGCTTTGTTTAGGTAGTCTGCAGAGGTACTAAAGGCATAGGGTGTGATATCAAAAAGGGGAATAAGACTTCATGGTTTTGGCCTTCTGCATCCACTGCCCTAATTTTGCTAGTGCAATAGCAAGGCCCAAAACCTGGATTTACTCTTGTCAAATTGCAGTGTCCTTCTGCTGTATTGTGTCATCAAACCTCATATGTGACAGCTCCATGTCTTTCTAGGGGACTAACATTTTTGGTACTGAAGTAATGGGTAGTTCCTCCATGGATATGCCTTCTACAGGTGCCCAGCAAAGCAGGTGGGAGAGGAAGGGCATTCTGTGTCTTTACGTGTTCCTGTGCACAGAGAGCATCTGTGGCTACCAGAGGTGCCCAGAAAAGCAGGTGGGAGAGGAAGGGCATTGCCAGTGCCTCTGTCACCCCCAAAGTCTGATGCACGGGACTAAATGGGAAGTGCTGTTTGACTCCTTGCCAAATGGAGGGGCTCTAACCGAAATTGTAAGCTGTCTCAGTCAGTAGGAAAACAGACAGATCTCCATTTCTAAGAGTGGGGTGAGCTCTAAATACTCTACCTGCTGCAGGATTTTTAAAATTTCTATGCTACTGGCAGTTAGCACAGATGTCTTGCATTTCATTACTATTGCATCCTAGTAGAGCATGGCAAAGCCTACCCAATGGTATCATCAAACACTGCTTTTCAAGGTAGGATTATGTAACTGTGGCACACTTTCCCTTATTCCAATCTGGCTGATAAGAAGATACAAGCAGGAATCAAAACCACTCCTTGTGGTGCAGAAATCAGTCCCCACAAGCCTGCTGTAAAGGGGGGGAATAGCTGTTTTGTGGGGGGGAGAGCTCGACAACATCTCTGTCCTTTGTGATAGCTTGGAGAGCTCCCTTGTCAGTTTAAATCGCTCTCTGCTGGTGAGGATCAGTTACATTCCTGATGGACAATCCCCAGGATATTCCTAGAGCGTGTTATTTGGACTTTGGGACCAGAGGCCCTCTTTGTTCTGTCTGTCCTCATCTACTAAGGAGGAATCTTGTTTGCTAGCTTGTTGTTATAACCTCGTAAACGGTCAGTCTTGGAGAGTGTGCTGAATTAGCTTCTCTTAAGAAAAAAATTGCGTAACTCTAAGCACTTCATAAAGTTCCATTAAATTAACAGAGCCTTAACACATTGCTGTATTGAAAATCAATAGACAGAAGAACACTGTCAGCTGCTTTGCTGAATCAGGGCTACAGCCTTAGAACTTTTTTTTGCTACTCAGTATTGTATGCTATGCTTACTTGCAAGGCTAAAACAAGTGGTGATAGGAGTGAGGAGAAACAGCCCATCTCACAATTGTTAGCTTAGTTAATCAGCTATTTTCCTAAACTCCCCTTATTCATTAAAAGCAAATAGTGTTCCACTAATAAAATCTGATCCCTGCTTACATAAATTTATTCTGACACAACCTTTAATAAATTGGAAGGAGAAAGTGCCAAAAAAACTCAGTTGTGCACATCTCTGGTATACGATACTGATGCGCTTTGACACCTGCACATTTTAGTTTACATCAAAGGTTACTTTAAACTGGGAGGAAAAGGAGTTTAGCATAAAGTCAGCAAATTCACTTTAGTTTTTTTACAAGAAAAGTACCACTTAACTTACTTTAAAAAAAAAAATCTTAAATTATACCGCGTGCTTCAGACTTGTGTGCCTGAAAACATAGCAGAAAAAGCTGTTTGAAGAAAGATTCTTCTACAAAGAAGCAGCACATTGGGATTGCTATACTATATCTGACCCCAAAATTGTTACCCTGGTTGTGTCTTTAGTTGATAATGCGTGATCAAAATACCCTATAATAACCAGAGCTGGGTGAAACACCTCTGCATCTGGTGCTGACATGTTTGGTAACCTGTCTAAAGCCTAGAAATGCAAAGCAATGTGTAATAGGTGGCTTTGGGTCCACCATAAGGGAAACGAGTTATGTTTTTTCATTAATAAGTGTTAGGCTTGTGATACTGAAGAAACAGGTGGGTTCATGTCTCTAGCCTGGTTTTACACCTGGTGAGTGGACAGCTGAGATTAGTGCCCAGTAAAAGAGAGATGTACTAAGGTTCCTGTAAGATGTCTCTTGTAGCTTAGGAGAAGACTTTCAACTGTGGAAGGTCTGAAACTGCATCAAAGCTATCAGAAAAGTAAAGTTTCATATTACTGAAGCACTTGTATTTAGAATTAAAAACATTAATCACATTTCATTATATAATCAATAGATCAATTGACCATTACGTGAATGGGGATCCTAGTTCTGCAAACATCTCTTGCCTCTTATTAATTATAAATCCATGCTGAATTACATTATATCTGCAGAATGGCCTGAAAATCAGCATCTCTGAAAAAAACTGGGACAATAAAAAGAAAATTAAAAAAATACAGTTAGGCTATTCTGTAAATAGTTGTTGATCTTTACTGAGAAAGCTTTGGGAGATAATCCTGAATAAAGTGTTTGCACAGATTATGTTAACTTCTTTTAGTGAGGGAAGAGAATCTGAAAAATTATTGTGGAAAAAAATGGAGACAACAATATGAGGCTGTGCGTATGTGAAATGTTATCTAATAATAAACTTCTTCTTAATTACAGAAAAGGATGAAGCTTCTATTGAGTTCATAATTTTAACAGGATTACACCCTTTAGCAGGTCAAGCCAAAGGCCTGATCCTATGAGAGTTTCTAGAAATCCTGCTATAGTTCAAGCAGAGGAGTGCTTTGTGGTAAACACGTGACCAAACTGCAGGCACCTTTACCCTTAATTTCTGCTTATACGTACAAAATCGTGTACAGCTCTACATACCTAGTCACTTTAACTCCTCAAAACTTGCTTCATCTTTTCCCTCATCCCTAATGATTAGTCAGAAGTGCTACATACAGCTGAGAAACATTATTTTCCTTAAGCAAAATAAATATGTTCAGGAAAGAAATTAGGTTTAATTTTCCTCACTGGTTACCCAGGAAGATATCAAGGGCAAATTTATCTTGTCAGCTCCCTGTGTGCTTATCTCTAAAAAGAGGTGAATTACATCTCTTGTGGAATGAACTGTTTTATTGTTGCTTCTCAGATTTTGTCTCTAGTCCCAACATATTTAACTCCAGGTTTTGTAGCCTCTGTTTCATTTTAAAGCAGAGACTTGTGATAGAGAGTGACTGGGTTCAAAGACAGGATTATAGACATTTTTCACTTCCAGCAGCTGGAGACTGCAAATCTAAACTTCTATTTTTGAACACAAGCTGCTTTCAGCTTGTCCTCCAGCACTGCCATCTCTGATTCCTGTGTTCTGGAGCCTCCTTGCTGCCTCAGGGAGAGCTGTGAACTTCCAGTTTCCCTCCACAGGTCTCCCCAGGAGGCTTTGGAGAAGTCTGCTTCTTTCTGTGTTGTAATTCTTTGCTCATCCAAAAGCAATAGGGTTAGGCAGTAGCTGTTCACGTGGCATTGGCTTTCATTGCGGCCAGTCCTGTGACAGGATATTGGTTTACTGGGATGGAAATGATGGTGGAAATGTCCTGATTTCATGTCGGAGTAAGAGTGCCGTAGCTTACAGCCATGCTGAGAGAAGCTGTACTCTGAGGCTCAGTTGGCAGCTCTCTGTTCCCATTACAGCAAAGGACCACAACACGGGCACCTTGGTGGGGGCAGTGCTGCCCGGTCCTACTCCAGCACTGCCTCAGCTACCTAAAATCAGTTTAAATTATACTTCAAAAACCAGCAACTAGTTGTTCTGGGTTTGTTTTCACCACTGATAGATCACATTTTGTAATGGTCTGAACTGTGTTTTTATTTGTGTGATGCAGTTCCACAGAGAGGCCAGCCACTGCCTTATCAAACTAATTGCCCTTCATAGAAGGAGAGGCACTGTGAGTTTAAAATGCTTTTTCTCTCTAATAGAGCCTGATAGATGGAGACTGCTTCAGGTTTCCGTGCCCCTATGACCTGATGGAGTCAGCAACTCCCTATGTGAAAAGCTTTCTGAGATGGGCTTTTGTCCTGCTTCCAACACTCACCCTTGTTCCTTCAGCAAACCATTAGGTTGTTGACTTTAGCCATCCCTCCAGTCCCATCTGTTGTTAATGGGCAGTAAAGCTGAGGTTTGGAGTCTATAAGGAGAGTGATTTGCCTGTCTTTTTTACCCAATAGTTTAGGCAGTTTATCTTTCTGTGCTGGTCTGGATTGTGCTTGCTATTAGTTTCTCAGGTTAAACTTTTCCTGTCTTATTTCTACCCAGTACAAAAAAAAAAAATATTTAAGTGGAGTCAAGAAAGTGGGAATGTTGACAGTGACATCTGTGGAGATAGGAGGTCAACCCTTTGATACTTGATTTTCTGTGATTATGAAAAAATTGCTACCACTGTTTTGGGAATAGGAGGCTAATGTAGAAGTAGAATGCAAACATAGTAATACTTCAGAGCTTCCATGTATGGTACACAACCTCTGAAGTCATGGACATAATTTGGGGGAATGTAATTCTCTAGCTAACATTGCATCTCCTGGACATCTTACTATCAGTTCTGTTTCATGTCTTCTCCTCTCTTAGGAATTCATAATATAAAACTATATGTTGAAGGGAATGGGATTATTCTTTCCTTTGTCACATTAGTTATATAAGAGCAAGATTTGCGCCTTTCAGGTTTAAAGACAAAATTTCCTGTTCCTCTCTTTAGCTGCTTCAAGAAAAGACTAGAACTTTTTTAGTAATACATGAATTTTGAAGTCAAACTCATGCCATATTTCACCAGTAGTTGCTTTATTTTTGCTTAACCAGCATGTGTTCTGACTCAGGTTTTTTCAGTAGCTAAAAGAACTGTAGTTCATTTATCACAAGAGGTTGAACAGTGTTTTTCTAAGTATGACTTAGGGATCACACTGTATAGCTGAGCATTTATGAACATGGAGATATTTAGAGATGTTTGGAAAGTCTCTCCATGACAGAAGAACTTTAGCCTGAGGATTAGCTGATGGACAGAATTGGTGGTCTATCACTGCAAATATATCCAGCAATAATTGTAAATAACCTGGCTGTTTGGTTGTACTACACAGCACTTGAGAAACGTGATAGTTCTGACGTTTTTTCTGTAAGTCACTTCAAACACGCATCGATGACGACCTATGCAGGCTGTTTGATTCCCTCTTACTACGCAGTAGTAGTATCTGTGTTTGCACAGCGTGGTTGATCTTGCAGACATGACAGACGCAGCAAAGGAACTTTTCCTCTTTATACGGTTCTGAGATAAATGACAGCAGTATGACCACAGGACCCACTGGAATTGCCAGCCTCTTATTCATTGGGTATGATCTTCTATTTCCATGAGTTGGATCCTTCTTGGTAGCTTCTGGCTGACTAATTTACAGTGAAAATACACAAAAATAAATCATCTCAAATACAGCTAAACTGGTTCCATTTTCCCTGGCTTCACACACAGACTAGAAAATGGCTGCTGACAATTAACCTTTCAAGATTATTCATCTGCAAGGTATCGTACAGCTGTTTTGAGCTGAATGAAGACCAGAGAGCATATATAATACACCTACCCCCAGACTGCTGTGGAAGGAGAAAACTGTGATGAAATGTGTTGTTTTCAAGACTTAGTACACTACACGTCTTGAGTCCTCACTGCTCTTAATTTTCCAACTTAATTTTCTGGAAAGCTGCAGCTTTAAGTCAGTGGCAGGCCTTATTTTTGAGAAAGTTATATAATTTGTGACCTATATTTATATACATGCTCCCAATGGTAGTTTAATGACTTGTTTCCTTTAACACTGAGCTGACTGAAAAAGCTTATGTGGTCTGTGACTGCATCTCAACTGGTTCTGTGCTTCAGATAAGCTGGATGCTTAGCTTCTCTATTTGACACATGTATCTCTGAGGTATCTGCAGAGTTTCTGCAAGTGGCTTAATCCCTCCTAAGCAGGAAAAGTGTGGTTTATTTCTGGCTTTTTCCCACTTGCTGCTTGACTCCAGTTTATGGCAATTGAAACCCAACTTTTGTTCTATTCTGGGAGAAAATGGAATGTAAAAGGGAACTATGAAAACAAAAAGTCTTCTGGTAGAAGGGAGGATGTGAGTTCACTACTTAAAGTATATAATAATTCTAAGAATGTCTTGTAGAACTCTTATAAAGATCTTATGAGGGGAGAAAAATTGCTCAGAAAGCCTATAATCTGCATTAATTCACAGTAATGTGAAGCCATTGCTTTATGGTAACTGCTCCATAATGTCATTGCTGTGGTGAATATGCTGCTGAAGTCATGACTGCAGCTTGGTTTTGAAAAATTACTGGCAGGCTTTGTAAGTCATAACTAACTAATAGAGTGCAATTGTCTCATTGAAGCATAACCTTATAAAAACTCAACTGTTCTGAGCTTGGCGTATCAATTGTGTGCTAAAGCTAAGTTAGTAAATAAAGTATTATGAGGCTTCTCACAGTCAGTGTAATATATAACACAAACAAATAAATCTGCAAAGAGCAGAGAGTAGAAAGGATAACGCCTGTTATTTCTATAGATCGACTTTTCAAAGCTTCTTTGTCATTTAGGAAAAAAAAAAATTCCGCTGTCAATAGACTTGATTGCATATCAATAAATTAACACTGAATTCCAGTAGAAAAGTATGTGCAAAAACTGAATCCTCTTGGAGTGAGTAATTTTCAAATCCGACATGTCCTCAATAACCTGTACACTACTCTGATTCCCACCAATTTCAAATGGAGTATTCCTGAGCAAAGACTAACTTAACACACTTTTAACGTACCAATGTTGTATTCGAGATCAAAGTTTAACAGAAATGTTCCCATAGGAGTAATCCGGTGGCTGCAGATGGGCAGGAGAATGTCCTAGCTGTAGGGACTGGGCAAGATTATTTTCAGAAAAAAATCCACCCATTTACTTCAGAGTTTTCTCCATGAACCACTCAAGAGTGACCTACAGTTTGAGAATACCATGGAACCTTTATTTCTCAAATGGCTTTGTAGGTTCGGGAAAGTACCTGACAGATGGCTGCAGGTAGTCAGTCCAGTCAACTGATTCTGTAGCTTGTTTGGGCTCTTCTCCTGTTGGCCAAGAGACAGAAGATCTCTGAACTCTGCAAACAGTTCTCTTGATCTCCTCTTGCTGAACTCTCATGTTTCTCAAGTACATTTGACTAAGGTATCCCTCAGGGGGTCCCAGACCCTTTTGGATATATCCCTTATATGGGTTAATCTACCTTTGATAAATGGTCCATAGATAATACATATTAAGAAAAACATTTTATTTCTAACTTGATATAACCACCTGTTAACTTTGAAATAAACATCTGTCCTCCAGGATGCTCCTACACCTAAGAGAGAACGCAGAAAAAATGATTCAATTTTCAATACTTTAAATGACTGGAGACCCTTCTAGTTTTAGGAAAGCTGAAGAGAACTTCCCTCTTGAGTAGATGGCTTATCTCCCTTTCTATTCAGAGCCCTTCCCTCTAAGCTCTTTGTTGGCAGGAACCTCATACATCCTTTCATCTGAGGCACAGTATTCCTTTTCACTTGGTTAAACCAGGATTTTCAACAGCTGCTGAGGGAAATACAGCTTAATTTAATCTAATGCTTAATGATGGACAAAATACTAAAATTAACAGCGTCCCTTCCACGGGACCTTTGGTTCTATCCTTCCTGCCATCGCTTCAAGTCCTCCACCTATTAATAATGAAGTGAAAAGCAGCAGCGATGGCAGGAGTCAAGGTGCTGTTTAATAAGTCATCTGGCTGCAGAGCTGAAATTCTGGCTCCAGTGTCCTCTGAGTTTATGAAGCACAAGAAGGTCTCTAACTCCGCGTGAATAGAGCCCTAAGCCTTTACATGTTAAACACATTAAATGTTTCCAGTTAATTTCATCTGACATCAATCAAAGCTCCACTAAAATTACTCCTGGGGAACGTGGTAGGGAGGGAGGGGAATGGCAATACTTCTTAGTTGGCTTTCAGTTCTTTGCATTAAGAAAAACCACTGTGCACATAGGGGAAGCAGGAGAGACCGGTGTCAAAACCAGTTCTTTCTGAAGGGTGCATTACCTGCTCCTCTTCCTTTGAGAAAGGGTAGGAGAAACAGAAAAATGGAGTTTTTCACAATACGGTAACCAAAGAAGAGTTTTTCGAAACATGTTTGTGGGCATTATTTCTAGACAAGCTCAAATAAAAATACCACGAGCTGACTAACATCCTTCATTCTGAAGAGCTATTTAACTGGATACAGTTCCTTGTTCACAGGCTAAATAACAGTTCACTCTTAAAAAACAATTGAAGCAAGATACTCTGAGTTGTGAAGAGCTTTCTGGTTATTAGCTGGACAGTACTTGTAGAAAGCCATAATTCTTATTTGGTGAATTATCTGCTCTCAAATGAGAAAGATGAAGGAAGGAGAAGAAAGTATACTTTGGTGTTTATAAAGAGAAAACAAGTATAAATTACCTTCTGATGGTGTTCTGTGGAGCAAATGAAACAGCTATGCATTTAGATGGTATGAAAATGTTTTTGAACTCAACATAAAATGGGATGCAAGGTTTGTCGAGGGGTCTTGTTATGAAACTAACAATAAGATGAGTGATGGAGGCCAGGTTTGTTTTTTTTTTTTTATGAAACTGGGGGAGCTCTAATGAGTTACACCAACATGTCCATCTGATCATCTACACTGTACAGAGAATGAATCCATACATTCTACTAGTCTGTGGAGAGATACGCCTCCACTCTAGTCACAACTTCGAGTATATTAAAGGATTTCCCAATTTTCTTATCCTACGGGCTGAAAGCTTCTTTGGCCTGGGAAAATCCCCAGTGGCTTCTAGTCCATCAGCTGAGTTAGCCTGCTGTAGTTCATCCTGTCGTTTACCCTCCATTCTTCTCCTGCACTGTGCAGCCAGACTTTGTCCCCGTGCTTCACCTGTCTTAGTTCCCTCCATTTTTCTAAGTTTCTGTCCCTTAAGAGAAGGGGCTCATACAAGGAGGTTGGGATGCAGAGCCTGGAGAAGAAAGCACAGGCTGCAAGAAGAGACACCAGAGGGAGAAAAGGAGAGGAGGGCCTGCTCCTTGCCTCATTAGGTGGCTCTTGTTCTCTTCCACAGTCACATTACATCATTACACTCTTCTCTGCAGGTGCCAGTTCCCACTTGACTGTATCTATATTTGATCTGTTTACTGCATTCACTGGGGCTGACAGCCATCGTGTCTTGTTGGTGCCTCATAGATCATTTTTAAGTGTTAAATGAGGTATATAATTCTATTATGATTATTCCTGCCTTCCCTCATTTTTTTACCCTCAAATTAAAATTGCTTAACAACTTTAATCGAACTCAACCAAGCTCTTGACTAAACTAGGAAATGTTGAGAACATCTCATTGCATTTCGATTTAGTATATTTTAATGGGAAGTAGGAGGTACAGATGCTGTTGAAAAGCACGAATAAGCCCTCAGAGACTTGGCAGAATACTAACATGAGAAGGAAAGAGTTGAATGCAGAATTCTATAATCCATGCATTGCCAGAAGCAATGGCCTCGTGCCACAAGCCTTCATGTGCAGCCAAACTCTATCAGCTGTGCTAACTGCTATAACTAATCCTATTTACTGACCCAAAAAAAAAAAAAGAGAAGTTGCAAAGTCTGATCTTCAAATTGCCTATATGAGTCATCCTGTGTCTTGCCTTTTCAATGGGACTATGTAGCTGAGTATCCAGATGTACTGGAGCATTTATTGGAGAGGGAAGTGTTACCCAGTAGTCCTAGAGAAAACATCAACTCGCTCATCGGTGCTAAGAGAAGGGTCCTCTGTAGAAATATGTAATATATAAGCAGAAACAACTACAAAGTGCTAAGGAGCTGTGAAGACTAAGCAAAACTAACCACTTCTCAACAGAACTGCTGATACTTGTGTTCACTCTGAACAGTAAACCAGTGTCACCTGAGTCAGCTCATAAATGTTTCAAGAACAGGAAGCTCTCTGGATGTTAAACTGGCAATATAATGCTAGGCTTTTTTTTTTTTTTTTTTTAAATCCAATGCATGTTACTCAGTTCTGAACTCCAATGTATCTAGCGTTTCCTATGGAAAAGAGAAGGTCTTGAGGAGCTCTTAATGGCCCTAGATGTGACTACTGTTGTTTTATCTCACAAATTCTTAGGAAGGGAGAATATTTAGTTTTGCATTGTTCAGCTAGTGGTTCAAAGCTATGTGGAGGTTTAGGCTGTTTGTAGAAAGGTTTCATGTGCCTTTAGTGTGAACAAAGACCTGGCAGCTCACTTCTGGAATGAAACGTGAAGCTATGGGGATTGCTACTCAAAGGCAGGAACAAGCAGTAACAGAAATTTGCACGCGGGATCTGCTGGTGAAGGAAGTCCTGTGCTGTGTGATGCAGGGACGGGTATAGAGCCTAACACTAGACTTGGAACCTACAAGGCCAGAGGATGAGTAAAACTCATTCACTGTGGGTGGCACAGGTGAGCTTTACTGGGGCTGAATGCAGGGATCAGGGTTCACCTCCTCAGTGACAGTTCTGTGCCTTATCCCCACTGCCCTCCCGCAAATGGATTTCAACCAGCCTGCAAGTGGGCAGATGAATTCAAGGCCCATGCCTCCATTTACAAGAGAAAAGAAGTCTTTAAGTTGTAGGCAGATACCTCAGATCAAGAGATACCTTGAACTGCCATAAGCTAAAACTTGTCTCTTAACAACACTCAAACTAGATACATCACTCTTCTGTTTGAGCCTCTATCTTCAGTGCAGATCGACAGCAAGGGAAGATTAGTTGGCGAGAAAGGGATAACTTGCTCTTGTTCTAATAAAAAATAGGATATTTTCTGGTATGTTTGTTCACGTCACAGTTTATCTTGTCTGTTTTTGGAGTGTGCAATGGCAGATCAGACTGAACCATCCTGATGGCACATTGATATCCTGCAGGATTTCAGTCTTCCCTCCCCCCACAGTACAAGTCTTAATTAATGAAAGTATTCTTGTTGCTCAGATTCAAAACATGTTTGCTTTGTATATTGGGCCATAGTCCTTATGTGCTGATCTACTGTTCTGGCTCATCTCATTTAAATTGCATTCAAGCTTGGCTTATTCAAAGGCGAAATAAATTCTGACAACTGGCATCTCTTCTTCATTATTGTGATTGGTGTAAATCTAAAATTTATGCTTTGGATCTTAGCAAAATTATTGGACTCAGAAACTACCTCATCCCATTATCCATTTAATAGAAAGTAAGTATTCTAATTGAAATTCTGAAGAACTACTTTTTTTTTTTCCCCCTATTTAGCTTTGGCTTTTTTTTTTCCCCTCTATTCTAAAGTGTGCCAAATAATCTACTGTCCGTGCAGCCTATGAGTGAAAACATTATAACACATTGCTATGCTCACCAATTTCTCTCTTAATAGAATTCAGAAAATATGAAACCAGACAGGGTTTTGGATTACTAAATGCACTGTGGGGTCAAAAATGAAACTAAAGGTGAAATGTTCATAGAATCATAGAATCA